>NC_069501.1:449407811-449650311 GCF_027579735.1 Bombina bombina | reverse complement strand
TCTGAAATATGGCCAAACTGGTGGCAAGTGGCATCTTGGCAGCTGCACGCTTGACTTTTCTCAGTTCATGGGCAGTTATTTTGCGCCTTGGTTTTTCCACACGCTTCTTGCGACCGTGTTGACTATTTTGAATGAAACGCTTGATTGTTCGATGATCACGCTTCAGAAGCTTTGCAATTTTAAGAGTGCTGCATCCCTCTGCAAGATATCTCACTATTTTTGACTTTTCTGAGCCTGTCAAGTCCTTCTTTTGACCCATTTTGCCAAAGGAAAGGAAGTTGCCTAATAATTATGCACACTTGATATAGGGTGTTGATGTCATTAGACCGCACCCCTTCTCATTACAGAGATGCACATCACCTAATATGCTTAATTGGTAGTAGGCTTTCGAGCCTATACAGCTTGGAGTAAGACAACATGCATAAAGAGGATGATGTGGTCAAAATACTCATTTGCCTAATAATTCTGCACTCCCTGTACAATAATCATACACATATACATGTAGGGGAAGATTATTATTAGATATAATTATATCTCTATATATATTGAGAATACATATAGCATCCCTGGGCAAAGGTTGCATTTTGAATAGGTGATATATGCTTGCATATATTTTTCTATGTACATACATATTGATATTTCTATGAAAACATGGGTGCAAATATTCCTATACATAGGAACAATAAATGTAGCATCAGTGGCGTATTTAGGTTTTGTGCTGCCCTAGGCACAAAAAATTCTGCTGGCCCACCCCACCCCCACAGGTTTTAGTCTTTTTTTAGCCATAATACTTTTTGGTCAGGGTGTAACATGCCTTTTTTATTTTTCATGCTATTTTAAAACTAAATCAGAATAGAGGAGGGAGAGCAAGGAAGAGAATGAAGGAGGTGGGAGGGTAGACAGATGAGGGAGAGCAGGGAGAGGAGATAACGCTGATTTCCATTGGTGGATTTAATCAGCAGCTTTATTAACTGTTGTTCCCAGTAAAATACACTTTTACACTCACACACACTAAGACACACAGACATAAAGACACATTCACACACAAAGTTACACACACACACACATAAAACACTAACACACACACACAATTACACAGACATAAAGACACTTACATTCACAAACAGTCATACAGACATAAAGACACTTACATTCACACACAGTTATACAGACATAAAGACACTTACATTCACACACAGTTATACAGACATAAAGACACTTACATTCACTCACAGTTACACAGACATAAAGACACTTACATTCACACACAGTTACACAGACATAAAGACACTTACATTCACACACAGTTACACAGACATAAAGACACACACATTCACACACAGTTACATAGACATAAAGACACACACATTACCACACAGTTACACAGACATAAAGACACACACACAGTTACACAGACATAAAGACACACACACAGTTACACAGACATAAAGACACACACAAAGACACACACACAAAGACAGACATAAAGACACACACATTCACACACAGTTACATAGACATAAAGACACACACATTCACACACAGTTACACAGACATAAAGACACACACACAGTTACACAGACATAAAGACACACACAGTTACACACACACAAAGACACACACACAAAGACAGACATAAAGAGACACACACAGTTACACAGACATAAAGACACACACAGTTACACAGACATAAAGACACACACACAAAGACAGACATAAAGACACACACACAGTTACACAGACATAAAGACACACACACAGTTACACAGACATAAAGACACACACACAGTTACACAGACATAAACAAGCCCAGCTGTCAAAGGTTCCACGGCACCGGCAGAAGTATCACTCTGATCCCTGCACTTAGTGCCTAAAGTGTAATCATAGCCGAGTCATGGCACATGGGGCAGAATAAAAAATACAGCCTTTTTAATGTGCTCAGTTTGCATGGCTAATATACTGCTGCAGCCTGCAGTATATAAGCCATGTAAACTGAGCACATTAAAAAGGCTGCATTTTTTATTATAGAGCCAGCCAGGATGTTACCTTATTTTTCTCTGCAGGTTGCGCCCTGTGTACCCCTGCTCCCCAGGCTACTGCCGGTTTGCCCGCCACTATGAGGCCCTGCTTTCAACACACACTCCCCTGGCCTCTAGGGGGCGATGACGTGCATGCAATATCCTCTTTAGAAGGGAGCACGGCTGGATACGCAGCTGCTTGCTGTTACTTAGCAAAATAAAAAAACAGAAATTTATGCTTACCTGATAAATTGATTTCTTCTACGATACGACGAGTCCACGGATTTCATCCTTACTTGTGGGATATTATCCTCCTGCTAACAGGAAGTGGCAAAGAGCACCAAAGCAGAGCTGTATATATAACTCCTCCCTTCCCCTCCACCACCAGTCATTCGACCGAAGGCTATAGGAAGAGAAAGGAAAAGCTAAAAGGTGCAGAGGTGACTGAAGTTATAAATAATAAAAAACTAAATCTGTCGAAAATTGACAGGGAGGGCCGTGGAGTCGTCGTATCGTAGAAGAAATCAATTTATCAGGTAAGCATAAATTTCCTTTTCTTCTACAAGATACGACGAGTCCACGGATTTCATCCTTACTTTTGGGATACAATACCAAAGCAACAGGACACGGATGAAAGGGAGGGACAAGACAGAGACCTAAACTGAAGGCACCACTGCTTGAAAAACTTTCCTCCCAAAAACAGCCTCAGAAGAAGCAAAATTATCAAATTTGGAAAATTTGGAAAAAGTATGAAGAGACAACCAAGTCGCAGCTTTACAAATCTGTTCAACAGATGCATCATTTTTAAAAGCCCATGTGGAAGCCACAGCCCTAGTAGAATGAGCCGCAATTCTTTCAGGAGGCTGCTGTCCAGCAGTCTCATATGCCAGGCTTATGATACTTCTCAGCCAGAAAGAAAGAGAGGTAGCTGTAGCTTTCTGACCCCTACGCTTTCCAGAATAAACAATGAACAATGAAGATGATTGACGGAAATCTTTAGTTGCCTGTAAGTAAAACTTTAAGGCACGGTTCACGTCCAAGTTATGTAACAGATGCTCCTTCTTGGAAGAAGGATTAGGACACAATGAAGGAACAATAATTTCCTTATTAATATTCTTATTTGAAACAACCTTAGGAAGAAATCCAGGTTTGGTACGTAAAACCACCTAATCAGTATGAAAAAAGATATAAGGTGAATCACACTGAAATGCTGAAAGCTCTGAAACTCGTCGAGCAGAAGAAATAGCAACCAAAAACAGAACTTTCCAAGATAATAATTTTATATCAATGGAATGTAAAGGTTCAAACGGAACCCCTTGAAGAACTCGAAGAACTAAATTCCAACTCCAGGGAGGAGTAATTGGTCTAAATACAGGCTAAATTCTGGTTAGAGCCTGACAAAAAGACTGAACATCTGGCACATCTGCCAAACGTTTGTGAAACAAAATTGACAACGCTGAAATTTGTCCCTTTAAGGAACTAGCTGATAAGCCTTTCTCCAATCCTTCTTGGAGAAAAGACAGAATCCTAGGAATCCTAACTTTACTCCATGAGTAGCCCTTGGATTCACACCAATAAAGATATTTACGCCATATCTTATGATAGATCTTTCTAATGACAGGCTTTCTAGCCTGTATCAAAGTACTGATAACAGAATCAGAGAATCCTCGCTTCGATAAAATCAAGCGTTCAATCTCCACGCAGTCAGCTGCAGAGAAGTTAGATTTGGATGTTGGAAAGGACCTTGAATGAGAAGGTCCGGTCTCAAAGGAAGTTTCCACGGCGGTAGCGAAGACATGTCCACTAGATCCGCATACCAAGTCCTGTGTGGCCACGCAGGCGCTATCAGGATCACCAAAGCTCTCTCCTGTTTGATTTGAGCAATCATGCGTGGCAGGAGAGGAAACGGTGGAAACACATAAGCTAGGCTGAACAACCAAGGCACTGCCAAGGCATCTATCAGTTCTGACTGGGGATCCCTTGACCTGGATCCGTATCTTGGAAGCTTGGCATTCTGCCGAGATGCCATCAGATCCAATTCCGGGTTGCCCCATCGGAGAATCAATGAGGCAAATACCTCCGGGTGGAGTTCCCACTCCCCCGGATGAAAAGTCTGTCTGCTTAGAAAGTCTGCTTCCCAGTTCTCTACTCCTGGGATGTGGATTGCTGACAGATGACAAAAGTGGGCCTCTGCCCAACGAATTATCTTGGATACCTCTCTCATCGCTAAGGAACTTCTTGTTCCCCCCTGATGACTGATGGAGGCCACAGTCGTGATGTTGTCCGACTGGAATCTGATGAATTTGGCTGAAGCCAACTGAGGCCATGCCTGAAGTGCATTGAATATTGCTCTCAGTTCCAGAATATTGATTGGAAGTAGAGACTCCTCCTGAGTCCAAACACCCTGAGCCTTCAGGGAATTCCAGACTGCACCCCAGCCCAGAAGGCTGGCGTCCGTTGTCACTATCACCCAAGAGGGTCTGCGGAAGCAAGTCCCCTGGGACAGATGATCCAGCGACAACCACCAAAGAAGAGAGTCTCTGGTTTCTTGATCTAGATTTATCTGAGGAGATAAATTCGCATAATCCCCATTCCACTGTCCGAGCATGCACAGCTGCAGCGGTCTGAGATGAAAGCGAGCAAACGGAATGATATCCATTTCCGCTACCATTGATCCGATTACCTCCATACACTGAGCCACTGATGGCCGAGGAATGGACTGAAGTGCTCGGCAAGTATTTAGAATCTTTGATTTTCTGACCTCCGTCAAGAATATCTTCATGGCAACCGAGTCTATCAGAGTTCCCAAGAAAGGAACCCTTGTCTGTGGAACAAGTGAACTTTTCTCTATGTTCACCTTCCAGCCGTGAGTTCTCAGAAAAGACAGCACTGTGTCCATGTGAGATTTTGTCAGATGATATGTTGACGCCTGGATCAGAATATCGTCCAGATAAGGCGCCACCGCTATGCCTCGCGGTCTGAGAACCGCCAAAAGAGACCCTAGAACCTTTGTGAAGATTCTGGGTGCTGTGGCCAACCCGAAGGGAAGAGCCACGAACTGATAATGTTTGTCCAAAAAGGCAAACCTTAGAAACTGATGATGATCCTTGTGGATAGGAATATGAAGGTATGCATCCTTCAAATCCACGGTAGTCATATATTGACCCTCCTGGATCATTGGTAAAATTGTTCGTATTGTCTCCATCTTGAAAGATAGAACTCTTAGAAATATGTTTAGACACTTGAGGTCTAAGATGGGTCTGAACGTTCCCTCTTTTTTGGGAACCACAAATAGGTTTGAGTAAAACCCCGTCCCTGTTCCAATCTTGGAACTGAACAAATTACTCCCATGGTAAAAAGGTCTTTTACACAGCGTAAGAACGCCTCTCTTTTTATCTGGTTTGCAGATAATTTTGAAAGATGAAATCTCCCTCTTGGGAGACAGCCCTTGAAGTCCAATTGATAACCGTGGGTCACTATTTCTAGTGCCCAGGGGTCCTGAACGTCTCTTGCCCAAGCCTGAGCAAAGAAAGAGAGTCTGCCCCCTACTAGATCCGGTCCCGGATCGGGGGCCGCCCCTTCATGCTGTCTTAGGAGCAGCAGCGGGTTTCTTGGATTGTTTACCCTTATTCCAGTTCTGGTTGGGTCTCCAGACTAACTTAGATTGGGTAAAATTTCCTTCCTGCTTTGTAGAAGAAGAGGAAGTGGGGGTCCTCCTTTAAAGTTCCGAAAGGAACGAAAATTATTTTGTTTACCCCTCACCTTAACAGACTTATCCTGAGGTAGGGAAAGGCCTTTACCTCCTGTAATTGCAGAAATGATTTCCTTCAATTCAGGCCCAAAAAGGGTCTTACCTTTAAAAGGAATAGCTAAAAGCTTAGTTTTTGATGAGACATCAGCAGACCAAGATTTGAGCCACAACGCTCTACGTGCTAGGATAGCAAATTCTGCCGCTAATTTAGCAATTTGAAAAGCGGCGTCAGTAATAAAACATAATTTATGCTTACCTGATAAATTTATTTCTCTTGTAGTGTAGTCAGTCCACGGGTCATCCATTACTTATGGAATATATCTCTTCCTAACAGGAAGCTGCAAGAGGATCACCCAAGCAGAGCTGCTATATAGCTCCTCCCCTCACATGTCATATTCAGTCATTCGACCAAAGCAGACGAGAAAGGAGAAACCATAGGGTGCAGTGGTGACTGGAGTTCAATTAAAATTTAGATCTGCCTTAAAGACAGGGCGGGCCGTGGACTGACTACACTACAAGATAAATAAATTTATCAGGTAAGCATAAATTATGTTTTCTCTTGTTAAGTGTAGTCAGTCCACGGGTCATCCATTACTTATGGAATACCAATACCAAAGCTAAAGTACACGGATGAAGGGAGGGACAAGGCAGGAACATTAAACAGAAGGAACCACTGCCTGAAGTACCTTTCTCCCAAAAATAGCCTCCGAAGAAGCAAAAGTGTCAAATTTGTAAAATTTTGAAAAGGTGTGCAGCGAAGACCAAGTCGCAGCCTTGCAAATCCGTTCAACAGAGGCCTCATTTTTAAAGGCCCAGGTGGAAGCCACAGCTCTAGTAGAATGAGCTGTAATCCTTTCAGGAGGCTGCTGTCCAGCAGTCTCATAGGCTAAACGTATTATGCTACGAAGCCAAAAAGAGAGAGAGGTAGCCGAAGCCTTTTGACCTCTTCTCTGTCCAGAGTAAACGACAAACAGGGAAGAAGTTTGACGAAAATCTTTAGTTGCCTGCAAATAGAACTTCAGGGCACGGACTACGTCCAGATTATGCAAAAGTCGTTCCTTCTTTGAAGAAGGGTTAGGACACAGTGATGGAACAACAATCTCTTGATTGATATTCCTGTTAGTAACTACCTTAGGTAAGAACCCAGGTTTATGACGCAGAACTACCTTGTCTGAATGAAAAATCAGATAAGGAGAATCACAATGTAAGGCAGATAACTCAGAGACTCTTCGAGCCGAGGAAATAGCCATCAAAAACAAAACCTTCCAGGATAACAGCTTGATATCAATGGAATGAAGGGGTTCAAATGGAACGCCTTGAAGAACATTAAGAACTAAGTTTAAGCTCCACGGCGGAGCAACAGTCTTAAACACAGGCTTAATCCTAGTTAAAGCCTAACAAAAAGCCTGAACGTCTGGAACTTCAGCCAGACGTTTGTGTAGAAGAATAGACAGAGCAGAAATCTGTCCCTTTAACGAACTAGCAGATAAGCCCTTTTCTAAACCCTCTTGTAGAAAGGACAATATCCTAGGAATCCTAACCTTACTCCATGAGTAACTCTTGGATTCGCACCAATATAAATATTTACGCCATATCTTATGGTAAATTTTTCTGGTAACAGGCTTCCTAGCCTGTATTAAGGTATCAATAACCGACTCCGAGAAGCCACGCTTTGATAGAATCAAGCGTTCAATCTCCATGCAGTCAGCCTCAGAGAAATTAGATTTGGATGGTTGAAAGGACCCTGAATTAGAAGGTCCTGTCTCAGAGGCAGAGACCACGGTGGACAGGACGACATGTCCACTAGGTCTGCATACCAGGTCCTGCGTGGCCACGCAGGCGCTATCAGAATCACCGAAGCTCTCTCCTGTTTGATCTTGGCAATCAAACGAGGAAGCATCGGGAATGGTGGAAACACATAAGCCATGTTGAAGACCCAAGGGGCTGTCAGAGCATCTATCAGCACCGCTCCCGGGTCCCTGGACCTGGATCCGTAACAAGGAAGCTTGGCGTTCTGGCGAGACGCCATGAGATCCAGATCTGGTTTGCCCCAACGATTAATCAGTTGAGCAAAGACCTCCGGATGAAGTTCCCACTCCCCCGGATGAAAAGTCTGGCGACTTAGAAAATCCGCCTCCCAGTTCTCCACGCCTGGGATGTAAATCGCTGACAGGTGGCAAGAGTGAGACTCTGCCCAGCGAATTATCTTTGAGACTTCCAACATCGCTAGGGAACTTCTGGTTCCCCCTTGATCGTTGATGTAAGCCACAGTCGTGATGTTGTCCGACTGAAATCTGATGAACCTCAGAGTTGCTAACTGAGGCCAAGCTAGGAGAGCATTGAATATTGCTCTTAATTCCAGAATATTTATTGGGAGGAGTTTCTCCTCCTGAGTCCATAATCCCTGAGCTTTCAGGGAGTTCCAGACTGCGCCCCAGCCTAGAAAGCTGGCGTCTGTTGTTACAATCGTCCAATCTGGCCTGCGAAAGGTCATCCCCTTGGACAGATGTGGCCGAGAAAGCCACCATAGAAGAGAATCTCTGGTCTCTTGATCCAGATTTAGTAGGGGGGACAAATCTGAGTAATCCCCGTTCCACTGACTTAGCATGCACAATTGCAGCGGTCTGAGATGCAGGCGCGCAAATGGTACTATGTCCATTGCCGCTACCATTAAGCCGATTACTTCCATGCACAGAGCTACTGACGGGTGTGGAATGGAATGAAGGACACGGCAAGCATTTAGAAGTTTTGATAACCTGGCCTCTGTCAGGTAAATTTTCATCTCTACAGAATCTATAAGAGTCCCTAGAAAGGGAACTCTTGTAAGTGGTAATAGAGAACTCTTTTCCACGTTCACCTTCCACCCATGCGACCTCAGAAATGCCAGAACTATCTCTGTATGAGACTTGGCAGTTTGAAAACTTGACGCTTGTATCAGAATGTCGTCTAGGTACGGAGTCACCGCTATGCCTCGCGGTCTTAGTACCGCCAGAAGTGAGCCCAGAACTTTTGTAAAGATTCTTGGAGCCGTAGCTAATCCGAAGGGAAGAGCTACAAACTGGTAATGCCTGTCTAGGAAAGCAAATCTTAGGTACCGATAATGATCCTTGTGAATCGGTATGTGAAGGTAGGCATCCTTTAAGTCCACTGTGGTCATGTACTGACCCTCTTGGATCATGGGAAGGATGGTTCGAATAGTTTCCATTTTGAATGATGGAACTCTTAGAAATTTGTTTAGGATTTTTAAGTCCAAGATTGGTCTGAAGGTTCCCTCTTTCTTGGGAACCACAAATAGATTTGAATAGAATCCCTGCCCGTGTTCCGTCCGCGGAACTGGGTGGATCACCCCCATTAGTAAGAGGTCTTGTACACAGCGTAGAAACGCCTCTTTCTTTATTTGGTTTGCTGATAACCTTGAAAGATGAAATCTCCCTCGTGGAGGAGAAGTTTTGAAGTCCAGGAGATATCCCTGAGATATGATCTCCAACGCCCAGGGATCCTGGACATCTCTTGCCCAAGCCTGGGCAAAGAGAGAAAGTCTGCCCCCCACTAGATCCGTTTCCGGATAGGGGGCCCTCTCTTCATGCTGTCTTGGGGGCAGCAGGTTTCTTGGCCTGCTTGCCCTTGTTCCAGGACTGGTTAACTTTCCAGCCCTGCCTGTAACGAGCAACAGCTCCTTCCTGTTTTGGAGCGGAGGAAGTTGATGCTGCTCCTGCCTTGAAGTTACGAAAGGCACGAAAATTAGACTGTTTGGCCTTTGATTTGGCCCTGTCCTGAGGTAGAGCATGGCCCTTACCTCCCGTAATGTCAGCTATAATTTCTTTCAAGCCGGGCCCGAATAAGGTCTGCCCTTTGAAAGGAATATTAAGCAATTTAGATTTAGAAGTCACGTCAGCTGACCAGGATTTAAGCCATAGCGCTCTGCACGCTTGGATGGCGAATCCGGAGTTCTTAGCCGTAAGTTTGGTTAAATGTACAACGGCATCAGAAACAAATGCGTTAGCTAGCTTAAGTGCTTTAAGCTTGTTCATAATTTCATCCAATGGAGCTGTGCGAATGGCCTCTTCCAGAGACTCAAACCAGAATGCCGCCGCAGCAGTGACAGGCGCAATGCATGCAAGGGGCTGTAAGATAAAACCTTGTTGAACAAACATTTTCTTAAGGTAACCCTCTAATTTCTTATCCATTGGATCTGAAAAGGCACAACTATCCTCCACCGGGATAGTGGTACGCTTAGCTAAAGTAGAAACTGCTCCCTCCACCTTAGGGACCGTCTGCCATAAGTCTCGTGTGGTGGCGTCTATAGGAAACATTTTCCTAAATATGGGAGGAGGGGAAAAAGGCACACCAGGTCTATCCCACTCCTTGCTAATAATCTCTGTAAGCCTTTTAGGTATAGGAAACACGTCAGTACACACCGGTACCGCATAGTATCTATCCAACCTACATAATTTTTCTGGAATTGCAACCGTGTTACAATCATTCAGAGCCACTAATACCTCCCCTAGGAATATGCGGAGGTTCTCAAGCTTAAATTTAAAATTAGAAATCTCTGAATCCAGTCTCCCTGGATCAGATCCGTCACCCACAGAATGAAGCTCTCCGTCTTCACGTTCTGCAAACTGTGACGCAGTATCTGACATGGCTCTCACCTCATCCGCGCGCTCTGTCCTTAACCCAGAGCTATCGCGCTTGCCTCTTAATTCTGGCAATTTAGATAATACTTCTGTCATAACAGTAGCCATGTCTTGCAAAGTGATTTGTAAGGGCCTCCCTGATGTACTTGGCGCCACAAAATCACGCACCTCCTGAGCGGGAGGCGAAGGTACTGACACGTGAGGAGAGTTAGTCGGCATAACTTCCCCCTCGTTGTCTGGTGATAATTTCTTTACATGTAAAGATTGACTTTTATTTAAAGTAGCATCAATGCAATTAGTACACAAATTTCTATTGGGCTCCACATTGGCCTTTAAACATAGTGAACAAAGAGATTCATCTGTGTCAGACATGTTTAAACAGACTAGCAATGAGACTAGCAAGCTTGGAAATACTTTTCTAAATAAATTTACAAGCAATATAAAAAACGCTACTGTGCCTTTAAGAAGCACAAAAAGCTGTCACAGTTGAAATAACAATGAACCAAAATAGTTATAGCAACCAATTTTTCACAGTAAATGTATTAAGTTAGCAAAGGATTGCACCCACCAGCAAATGGATGATTAACCCCTTAATACCCAAAAACGGATAACAATTTAATAATTAACGTTTTTCTCACAGTCAAAACACACTGTCACAGGTCTGCTGTGACTGATTACCTCCCTCAAAATGAATTTTGAAGACCCCTGAGCTCTCTAGAGACGATCTGGATCATGGAGGATGAAGTAGACAAATTGTGACTGAATTTTTACTGCGCAAAAAAGCGCTAAAATAGGCCCCTCCCACTCATATTACAACAGTGGGGAAGCTCAGAAAACTGTTTCTATGCAGAAAACAAAGATGGCCATGTGGTAAAAATCATGCCCCAATAAGTTTTATCACCAAGTACCTCACAAAAAACGATTAACATGCCAGTAAACGTTTTAAACATACATTTGAAAAGTTATGAATTGTTATTAATAAGCCTGCTACCAGTCGCTTTTACTGCAGTTAAGGCTCATACATTATTTCAGTATTAACAGTATTTTCAGAGTCAATTCCATTCCTTAGAAAAATACATTCAGTGTACACACACTCATCAGCCTAATACCAGTCGCTATCACTGCATTTAAGGCTGAACTTACTTTACAATGGTATCAGCAGTATTTTCTCAGTCAATTCCATTCCTCAGAAAAATAATTTACTGCACATACCTCATTTGCAGGGGGGCCCTGCATGCTATTCCCCTTCTCTGAAGTTACCTCACTCCTCAGATGAGAACAGCCAGTGGATCTTAGTTACGTCTGCTAAGATCATAGAAAACACAGGCAGATTCTTCTTCTAATGCTGCCTGAGAATAAACAGCACACTCCGGTGCCATTTAAAATAACAAACTTTTGATTGTAGAAATAAACTAAGTTAAAAAACACCACAGACCTCTCACAGCGACCTATCTTTAGTTAGGCTGCAAGAGAATGACTGAATATGACATGTGAGGGGAGGAGCTATATAGCAGCTCTGCTTGGGTGATCCTCTTGCAGCTTCCTGTTAGGAAGAGATATATTCCATAAGTAATGGATGACCCGTGGACTGACTACACTTAACAAGAGAAAAGAATTAGCTAGCTTGAGAGCCTTAATTCTATCTAAGATGTCATCTAATGGAGTCTCAACCTTAAGAGACTCTTCTAGAGCCTCAAACCAAAATGCTGCTGCAGTAGTGACTGGAACAATGCAAGCCGTAGGTTGTAAAAGAAACCCCTGATTAATAAATGATTTCTTAAGTAGACCCTCTAATTTCTTATCCATAGGGTCTTTGAAAGCACAACTGTCCTCAATGGGTATAGTTGAACGCTTAGCTAGGGTAGATATAGCTCCCTCCACCTTAGGGACCGTTTGCCAAGAGTCCCGAATGGTGTCTGATATGGGAAACATTTTCTTAAAATTAGGAGGGGGAGAGAACGGTATACCTGGTCTATCCCATTCCTTTTTAACAATTTCCGAAATTATTTTAGGAACCGGAAAAACATCAGTGTAAGTAGGCACCTCTAGATATTTGTCCATCTTACACAATTTTTCTGGAGGAATTGTAATAGGGTCACAATCATCCAGTGTCGCTAAAACCTCCCTGAGCAACAGACGGAGGTGTTCAAGTTTAAATTCAAATGACGTGACGTCTGAATCTGTCTAAGTCTAACACATTTCCTGATTCTGAAAGTTCTCCCTCAGACAGCAATTCCCTAACCCCCAAATCAGAGCACTGAGAGGGCACATCGGAAATGGCCAATAAGGTATCAGAGGATTCAGTATTCACATTAATACCTGGCCTACTGCGTTTACCCTGCAAAACTGGCAGTTTAGATAATACCTATGTAAGGGTAGTTGACATAACTGCAGCCAAATCTTGCAGAGTAAAAGAATTAGACGCGCTAGAAGTACTTGGCGTCGCTTAAATGGGCGTTAAAGGTTGTGACACTTGGGGAGAATTGGATGGCATATCCTGATTCCCTTTTGACTGAGAATCATCCTTAGACACACTTTCATTACCTAAAATATGTTCTTTAGTATAAGGCCCTTTCAGTACAAGAAGGACACAATGTAAGAGGGGGTTCCACAATGGCTGCTAAACACATAGAACACTGACTTTCTTCAATGTCAGACATGTTGAACAGTCTAGTAATAACCACACAAGTCGTTAAACTCTTTATTATGTTGATGAACACAACTTTAGCAAAAACGGGTACTGCGCCTTTAAAAAATAAAAAAGCGCACACTTTTTTCCAAATGTGCTTAAAAAGTTATTAAACTGCTCAATTTAAATTGCACATATCCTATATAGCAGTTGGATATTGCACCACAAGTAAAAAGGGCAAATTAAACCTCTAATACAGGTTAAATTAAGGCAAAAACGTTATGTATCAAAACATTGCAAAAATGCCTCTGCACCTCGCCACAGCTCTGCTGTGGCGCCTACCTGCCCCCAGGGAATTGACAAACGGAGCTGATGGCTGCTGCTTTCACTACAAAAACTAACTGCGCATTTGAAGCACGAAAATTAGGCCCCGCCCATCATAAGCGATGTGGTAACAGCCTCAACAACCGCATGGAAAGCGGTTTAACCAGCCATGTGGGTCATATAAGTAAAACATTTAAAATATAGCCATGTGAACCCCCAGCACAACGCAACATAACCAGCCATAAAAACTCTTTTATGTAATAAAAAAAGTTAGGCTGTCCCAGTGTCTTAACCATTCGTATTGTCTCCATGCTGATGCAATAAGCCCTGCATTTGTAACAACGTTAATTTACACAGGATTTCAGTACCACCCTGATATATAGGTTTACTGCTTACCCCTTCCCAACCTGGGAACTATGTCAGCCAATTCTGATATACCACAGTCTCATCAGAAATAAATGACTGCACATACCTCAATGCTGCTTGTAGCATGAAAACGTTCCCCACACTGAAGATTCCTCTTGCACTCCTCAGCAACTCTGTGGGAACCAACATGGATCTTAGTGACATTTGCTAAGATCATCAACCTCAAGGCAGAAATCTTCTTCTATATCCTGCCTGAGAAAAATAGTACTCACCGGTATCATTTTAAAATAAAAAACTTCTTGATTGAAGAAACTAAAAACTATAATTTTAACACCTCTTTCACTTTACCCTTCCTAATACTAGCATAGGCAAAGAGAATGACTGGTGGTGGAGGGGAAGGGAGGAGCTATATATACAGCTCTGCTGTGGTGCTCTTTGCCACTTCCTGTTAGCAGGAGGATAATATCCCACAAGTAAGGATGAAATCCGTGGACTCGTCGTATCTTGTAGAAGAAAACTGCACACCGGTACCTTGACAGTTACCCTAAGATAGCGGCCCGGCTGGAAGCATGTCATTGTCAAATAGTGCCGCCCCTCAAAATCTGCAGCCCTAGGCACGGGCCTTGTGTGCCTAGGCCATAATACGCCCCTGTGTAGCATATATAATGTTATATTTACATTGAAACACTCATAAATGTTTTTGTGATTTGCAATTTCAATGAGAAACAGGCCTCAAAAAGCTCTTTTTTCCTCCTTTACACCTAGTAGAGCTGGGTGTAATATTTCTCAATGTATCGACAGCCTCCGACAGTGTATTAACGGTTAGCGCTTTCATTGGAAACCTGGTATAATTTATCAATTAACGGCTTCTATTACTTTCTATGGGACGCGAAGATCTTTTCGGCAGCCGAAGTCCAGCTGCCGATATTGAGGTATAAAGCGACATTGGAAACAGTCGATAAAAGATATTGATTTCAACAGCATATTTAAAGGATTCCAAAACTTTATTATTTTCAGCCCAACCTGACTACCGTTTTCAAACAACAAACGTTTATATAACATATCTTACCTATTTTTGCAGTAAAACGATTTTTCTGAAGTCTTTAAAATTATAATTTATATTTAGAGCATGACGTCAGTACAGTCAACCCTCTAATATGGGCCGTTCACTACCAAACACAATCGCCAATCCGATTCCCATTTTATGCATATCATGCATATCATTAAGTGACTATGTCGTCACCAGACGCATGCGCTTTGAGTTCCTTGACTCGCATATCCTATCTCGTCACCAGACGCATGCGCTTATTTCTAACCCTAATGCTCGTTATTGTTAGGGAGATTCTCTCAGCGCAGCGCTCAGTTCTTACCCGATACAGAGGGTCTGCTGGTGACGTATACTATGGACTGAATATCGCGCATGCGCATAGCGGCATTTGTCATCCATTTTGATAACCTGGGTTATCGGTCTGGATTTGAAGAATGAAAAATACTAGCCGGCGGTGGGTTTGGAATTTGTTAAATTTTCAATCTTGATTTTATAAGAAACAGAATTTATGCTTACCTGATAAATTACTTTCTCCAACGGTGTGTCCGGTCCACGGCGTCATCCTTACTTGTGGGATATTCTCTTCCCCAACAGGAAATGGCAAAGAGCCCAGCAAAGCTGGTCACATGATCCCTCCTAGGCTCCGCCTTCCCCAGTCATTCGACCGACGTAAAGGAGGAATATGCATAGGAGAAATCATATGATACCGTGGTGACTGTAGTTAGAGAAAATAATTCATCAGACCTGATTAAAAAAACCAGGGCGGGCCGTGGACCGGACACACCGTTGGAGAAAGTAATTTATCAGGTAAGCATAAATTCTGTTTTCTCCAACATAGGTGTGTCCGGTCCACGGCGTCATCCTTACTTGTGGGAACCAATACCAAAGCTTTAGGACACGGATGATGGGAGGGAGCAAATCAGGTCACCTAGATGGAAGGCACCACGGCTTGCAAAACCTTTCTCCCAAAAATAGCCTCCGAAGAAGCAAAAGTATCAAATTTGTAAAATTTGGTAAAAGTGTGCAGTGAAGACCAAGTCGCTGCCTTACATATCTGATCAACAGAAGCCTCGTTCTTGAAGGCCCATGTGGAAGCCACAGCCCTAGTGGAGTGAGCTGTGATTCTTTCAGGAGGCTGCCGTCCGGCAGTCTCATAAGCCAATCGGATGATGCTTTTAAGCCAAAAAGAGAGAGAGGTAGAAGTTGCTTTTTGACCTCTCCTTCTACCAGAATAAACAACAAACAAGGAAGATGTTTGTCTGAAATCCTTTGTAGCCTCTAAATAGAATTTTAGAGCACGAACTACATCCAAATTGTGCAACAAACGTTCCTTCTTTGAAACTGGATTCGGACACAAAGAAGGCACAACTATCTCCTGGTTAATATTTTTGTTAGAAACAACTTTCGGAAGAAAACCAGGTTTAGTACGCAAAACCACCTTATCTGCATGGAACACCAGATAAGGAGGAGAACACTGCAGAGCAGATAACTCTGAAACTCTTCTAGCAGAAGAAATTGCAACCAAAAACAAAACTTTCCAAGACAATAATTTAATATCTACGGAATGTAAGGGTTCAAACGGAACCCCTTGAAGAACTGAAAGAACTAAATTGCTTAGAAGTTTTGATTTTCTGGCCTCTGTCAGAAAAATCTTCATTTCTAAGGAGTCTAATATTGTTCCCAAGAAGGGAACTCTTGTTGACGGGGATAGAGAACTTTTTTCTACGTTCACTTTCCACCCGTGAGATCTGAGAAAGGCTAGGACAATGTCCGTATGAGCCTTTGCTTGTGGCAGAGACGACGCTTGAATCAGTATGTCGTCCAAGTAAGGTACTACTGCAATGCCCCTTGGTCTTAGCACCGCTAGAAGGGACCCTAGTACCTTTGTGAAAATCCTTGGAGCAGTGGCTAATCCGAATGGAAGAGCCACAAACTGGTAATGCTTGTCCAGAAAGGCGAACCTTAGGAACCGATGATGTTCCTTGTGGATAGGAATATGTAGATACGCATCCTTTAAATCCACCGTGGTCATGAATTGACCTTCCTGGATGGTAGGAAGAATTGTCCGAATGGTTTCCGTTTTGAACGATGGAACCCTGAGAAATTTGTTTAGGATCTTGAGATCCAAAATTGGTCTGAATGTTCCCTCTTTTTTGGGAACTATGAACAGATTGGAGTAAAACCCCATCCCTTGTTCTCCTAATGGAACGGGATGAATCACTCCCATTTTTAACAGGTCTTCTACACAATGTAAGAATGCCTGTTTTTTTATGTGGTCTGAAGACAATTGAGACCTGTGGAACCTTCCCCTTGGGGGTAGTTCCTTGAATTCCAGGAGATAACCTTGAGAAACTATTTCTAGCGCCCAAGGATCCTGAACATCTCTTGCCCAAGCCTGAGCGAAGAGAGAGAGTCTGCCCCCCACCAGATCCGGTCCCGGATCAGGGGCCAACATCTCATGCTGTCTTAGTAGCGGTAGCAGGCTTCTTGACCTGCTTACCCTTGTTCCAGCCTTGCATCGGTCTCCAGGCTGGCTTGGTTTGAGAAGTATTACCCTCTTGCTTAGAGGATGTAGAATTTGAGGCTGGTCCGTTTCTGCGAAAGGGACGAAAATTTGGTTTATTTTTAGCCTTAAAAGACCTATCCTGAGGAAGGGCGTGGCCCTTTCCCCCAGTGATGTCTGAAATAATCTCTTTCAAGTCAGGGCCAAACAGCGTTTTCCCCTTGAAAGGTATGTTAAGCAATTTGTTCTTGGAGGACACATCCGCTGACCAAGACTTTAGCCAAATCGCTCTGCGCGCCACAATAGCAAAACCTGAGTTTTTCGCCGCTAATCTAGCTAATTGCAAAGTGGCATCTAAGGTAAAAGAGTTAGCCAATTTAAGTGCGTGAACTCTGTCCATAACCTCCTCATAAGAAGATTCTTTATTGAGCGACTTTTCTAGTTCTTCGAACCAGAAACACGCTGCTGTAGTGACAGGAACAATGCATGAAATTGGTTGTAGAAGGTAACCTTGCTGAACAAACATCTTTTTAAGCAAACCCTCTAATTTTTTATCCATAGGATCTTTGAAAGCACAACTATCTTCTATAGGGATAGTAGTGCGTTTGTTTAGAGTAGAAACCGCCCCCTCGACCTTGGGGACTGTCTGCCATAAGTCCTTCCTGGGGTCGACCATAGGAAATAATTTCTTAAATATAGGGGGAGGGACAAAAGGTATGCCGGGCCTTTCCCATTCTTTATTTACAATGTCCGCCACCCGCTTGGGTATAGGAAAAGCTTCGGGGGGCACCGGGACCTCTAGGAACTTGTCCATCTTACATAATTTCTCTGGAATGACCAAATTGTCACAATCATCCAGAGTAGATAACACCTCCTTAAGCAGAGCGCGGAGATGTTCCAATTTAAATTTGAATGTAATAACGTCAGGTTCAGCTTGTTGAGAAATTTTTCCTGAATCTGAAATTTCTCCCTCAGACAAAACCTCCCTGGCCCCTTCAGACTGGTGTAGGGGCGTGTCAGAACCATTATCATCAGCGTCCTCATGCTCTTCAGTATCTAAAACAGAGCAGTCGCGCTTTCGCTGATAAGTGGGCATTTTGGCTAAAATGTTTTTAATAGAATTATCCATTACAGCCGTTAATTGTTGCATAGTAAGGAGGATTGGCGCACTAGATGAACTAGGGACCTCCTGAGTGGGCAAGACTTGGGTAGACATAGAAGGAGATGATGCAGTACCATGCTTACTCCCCTCACTTAAAGAATAATTTTGGGCAACATTATTATCAGTGGCATCATTGTCCCTACTTTGTTTATCACATTCATCACATATATTTAAATGGAGAGGAACCTTGGCTTCCGAACATACAGAACATCGTCATCTGATGATTCAGACATGTTAATAGGCATAAACTTGATAACAAAGCACAAAAAAACGTTTTAAAATAAAACCGTTACTGTCACTTTAAATTTTAAACTGAACACACTTTATTACTGAATATGTGAAAAAGTATGAAGGAATTGTTCAAAATTCACCAAAATTTCACCACAGTGTCTTAAAGCCTTAAAAGTATTGCACACCAAATTTGAAAGCTTTAACTCTTAAAATAACGGAACCGGAGCCGTTTTTACATTTAACCCCTATACAGTCCCTGGTATCTGCTTTGCTGAGACCCAACCAAGCCCAGAGGGGAATACGATACCAAATGACGCCTTCAATAAGCTTTTTCAGTGGATCTGAGCTCCCCACACATGCATCTGCATGCCTTGCTTTCCAAAAACAACTGCGCATTAGTGGCGCGAAAATGAGGCTCTGCCTATGACTAGCAAAGGCCCCCAGTGAAAAAGGTGTCCAATACAGTGCCTGCCGTTTTTTTAATACAATTCCCAAGATTAAAATAACCCTTCAAAGTTATAATCCATTAAATATGCTTATAAAGTAATCGTTTTAGCCCAGAAAAATGTCTACCAGTCTTTAAAGCCCTTGTGAAGCCCTTTATTCTTATATTTAAACTAAGAAAATGGCTTACCGGATCCCATAAGGAAAATGACAGCTTCCAGCATTACCAAGTCTTGTTAGAAATGTGTCATACCTCAAGCAGCAAAGTCTGCCCACTGTTTCCCCCAACTGAAGTTACTTCATCTCAACAGTCCTGTGTGGAAACAGCCATCGATTTTAGTAACGGTTGCTAAAATCATCTTCCTCTTACAAACAGAAATCTTCATCTCTTTTCTGTTTCAGAGTAAATAGTACATACCAGCACTATTTTAAAATAACAAACTCTTGATTGAAGAATAAAACTACATTTAAACACCAAAAAACTCTAAGCCATCTCCGTGGAGATGTTGCCTGTACAACGGCAAAGAGAATGACTGGGGAAGGCGGAGCCTAGGAGGGATCATGTGACCAGCTTTGCTGGGCTCTTTGCCATTTCCTGTTGGGGAAGAGAATATCCCACAAGTAAGGATGACGCCGTGGACCGGACACACCTATGTTGGAGAAAATGGTATTAATTGGAAACACAAAGCCTATTACAAATACAGTGAGGCCTCGGTTTACGAATTTAATTCGTTCTCCGGGTCATTTCGTATTGCGAAAAATTCGTAAACCGAAACACGGTTTCCCATAGGAATGCATTGAAAATCAATTAATGCGTTCCGGAGGTCCGAAAAAATTCAAGTAAAGTGTCCAAAAAAGGCTCCAAAAGGCTTAACAACTTGCTGCAAATGGCTCCAATGTCTCCAAAAGGCTCCACAACTTGCTGCAAATGGCTCCAAAAGGCTTAACAACTTGCTGCAAATGGCTCAAAAGGCTCAACAACTTGCTGCAAAATGGCTCCAAAACCTCTCCAACACCTCTACACTGGTACCCAAACTTCATTAATTCAATCATACTTCAGTATGCAGGGGGCACAGGGGCCACTGGTTTCGTATTGCGAAAAATATTCGTAAACCGAGGGGGGCAAACCGGCATTTTGACCGGCATTTTGTTTCGTATTGCGAAAAAAATTCGTAAACCGAGTCAAATTTTCTTCAAATTTCGATTTCGTAAACCGAAATTTCGTATACCGAGTCGTGCGTAAACCGGGGCCTCACTGTATATGTAAACTATAATAAACTTGCAATTGAAGATTACTTTTTTTCATGGTTTAGTGTCCCTTTAATGGTTTGCAAGTGCACGCAAACCGAATAACGACTCAATGGAAGCGAGCTCTTAGACTTAATAACAGTGTTAAGGCATGTGGAACATAATTGAGTGGGCGGGAAAACCACGGCCTCCTCACAATATAATCAGGTATGATTTAGTACAGAAGAAGTACCTTCTAACATGTCATAGTCCTCCATAGCTCAGGTTATACCCACAGAAGGACACAAATAAAAACGTTTTTTGTTGTTGTTGTTTTGTTTTTTATATACTCCCAATGGCTAGGACACTCACCACCTCCTAGACCCAGACAGTTAACAGAGGTAACGCTCTCCTCAGGTTGAAGTCTCAGCCGGAATGGAGGAAATAAACATAGACCACATGCTATGGAAAGTACAGCAAGATAATAGGAGCTGTGCAACACTTTCAAAAACTAAAGTGAAACCTGTTTGTTCCAGTCAAAAACACACAGTCTATGAGCCCAGAAAATAAAATCACACAAAGCAGCATGTAAATAATTAATACACTGATTAACTAACTCCAACTGTTTAATAAATTCCCCTCAGAGGATATTAACCCTAGATCCTATCAAGGTATAAATGAGCCAAACTGTGACCCTGTTATAGCGTTTTATGTGTAAAAAATGTAAACAATCTTACCTCCAGGATCCATGCTGTGGAACAGAACACAGCCTCTCAAGTGTGACAGTCTTATAGCAGCGCTCCTGACATGGACCTGAGTGAGAGAAAGCAGGCAGTGAAACTCATCAACACTGATTGCTTATTTGCTGTTAGCAGTAGTCTGGATGGTTTCGCAAAAAAACTTTCCCAGCATCTCCACTCTACTTTTCATCAATACTTTCACTGAGAGGTTGACATGACTACTTAAAACTCCAGTCCTATCTCAAAGGGCAGATACCCTTTTTCAGGACTCTCCGAATCTTCTGACACTTCTCTGCCACCTCCTATGACGAAAGGCAAAGAATGACTGGGGTAATGAGGAAGTGGGAGCGATATTTAAGTGTTTTGCTGGGGTGTCTTTGCCTCCTCCTGCTGGCCAGGTGTTGTATTTCCCAACAGTAAGGAATGAAGCCGTTGACTCTCCCTATCTTAGAAAGCAAAATTAAATTGGAAAGTTGTTTAAAATTACATGCCCTATTTGAATCATGAAAGTTTATTTTGGACTTGACTGTACCTTTAACCTTCAACCTTTGATATATATTAAAGGACAATTCATTTTAATATTTCTTTAATTAAAAAATGTGAACTCAAGATAATTTTCTTAAAAGATTTTTACAAATTTGAACACACAATTAAAAAGTTTTCCCACCCCTGTCCTGTTACCTACTGCAGCTAAAGATGATAGCTAAAAAAATAAATGAAACCAAATCTTTCTTACGTTTACAGAATTCCTCCAGTGTTGACCACGTCAAGTTGGTCAAGCAGGTTAGAGTGTTTTTTCTGTCAGTAATAGGAACAAAACCAAACCGACATTCATATTGAACTGTAGCATTCTCAATAAAGTAGTTATTGCTGATATATTCTGGTCTCAGTGTTGCTTCTTTAAGTATTGGAGGAGGTCCGCAGGCACCTGACAAAGATAAAGCATTTAAATTAGGATTCTGAAAACAAAACCTTTGAAAATGTTTTTACAGAATTTCAGAAAATTCCTTTTGTTGGATATAGTTGTAGGTTTTAATTTACTGATATAGATTTAAAGGGACACAGAACCACAACTTTGTCTTTCCTGATTCAGAAAAAGCATACAATTTTAAACAACTTTCCAACTTATTTCTATCAAATTTGCTTCATTCTCTTGGTATCCTTTGTTGAAAGAGCAGCAATACACTACTGAGAGCTTGCTGGACACACCGGGTGAACCAATCACAAGATATATATGTGCAGTCACAAATCAGCAGCTACCTCCCAGCAGTAAATTGCTGTTCCTGAGCCTATCTAGGTATGCTTTTCAACAAAAAAACCCATAAATTATGCTTACCTGATAATTTTCTTTTCTTCAGATGGAAAGAGTCCACAGCTGCATTCATTACTTTTGGGAATTCAGAACCTGGCCACCAGGAGGAGGCAAAGACACCCCAGCCAAAGGCTTAAATACTGCTCCCACTCCCCTCATCCCCAGTCATTCTGCTGAGGAACAAGGAACAGTAGAAGAAATATCAGGGTGAAAAGGTGCCAGAAGAACAAAAATTACGGCCGCCCCGCATAAAAACACGGGCGGGGAGCTGTGGACTCTTTCCATCTGAAGAAAAGAAAATTATCAGGTAAGCATAATTTATGTTTTTCTTCATAAATGGAAAGAGTCCACAGCTGCATTCATTACTTTTGGGAAAATAATACCCAAGCTATAGAGGACACTGAATGCAAAAACGGGAGCATACAAGAGGCGGCCCATTCTGAGGGCACCAGGCCTTAAAACCCCTACCCAACAAAATCCCGCTTCGTCTGAAGCCGAGAACAACTTTGAAAAAGAGGAAAAGACCCAAGGACACTGACCCGCAGATAGTCCACAAGCCTTGCTAGAGACCCCAGGAACTAGACTTGACTGAGTCAACAGCCTCCAGGAGACACCATCGCCCAGCAGTAGGTCTTCAAACAACACGCGCCTTACTAAAGAAAGGGAACAAGCTAACGTAATCTTCCACAGAGAAGGAAAGACACTGAAAAAATATGAATGTACTTGTAAAGCGCAGCTAATCACCCTTAAGGGACTCAAGGCGCTGTTCAACATATCAACCTCAAAAGGAGGAAGGCTGAGTAGACCTCGGCGGGGATCGACTTGCAACCCTCGGTTTGCTACAGTGCAGCCTAGCCACAGTGCATTAGTATGCTGACCTAGCTGATCAAGCTAGCATAAGGAACTCCAGACCAACAGAGACCCACCAGTCTAATAGAAACAAGGGGAGGCAATGCCCAGACCCAAGAAAAACAGAAACCACGGATAAGGCCGGGAGTATGA
This sequence comes from Bombina bombina, assembly GCF_027579735.1. Lineage (NCBI taxonomy): Eukaryota > Metazoa > Chordata > Amphibia > Anura > Bombinatoridae > Bombina > Bombina bombina. The sequence goes on along the minus strand of NC_069501.1, from coordinate 449,626,917 downwards.
AACAGAGAGGATCTTTCCCCAACACAGTGTAACCGCACTCTAAAAAGCAACTGAAGACTAAAGTCCTCAAGTCGCAAAAAAGTAGCTCAGAATACCAAAATATTCAGAAAAGAAACCTCGTGCAGCAAGCTCAGACAGGTCTGACGAACAACACCTGAAGCAAAAACACTGCACGCTGCAGTCATCTAAAAATGACTCTGAAACTTAAATACTTGCAGGGAAAGCAGAAAGCAGCTGAATATAGGATCCTTAAGATTGCTAAGTATCCATTAACCAGCGGATAACATTGCAGGCTATCTAAGAGCCGCCAGTCCTTCCCACAAATCCTGAACATGGAGAAAGGAGAAACCTCAAGAGGCTTACCATACCGCGAATGCTCCGAGGACGAATTAAGCAGAGCAACAGATCTCAGATCCTGCTGCAACACCGGACCAGCCCAAGCGACAGACATGTCTGATAGACAGGGGGGACAGAAAAACCCCAACCACAAGCCCCCAGGGAATGCAAAGCAAAAAAGGGGAAACTCACCCACCCCAAAAGAGCTCGGGTGCCAACCCAATCCACTCCTCCAAAATAAGGCACTCCCAAGGAGAACCCCCTGGGACCTGGAACAGAGAAAAGTGCAATAGATCCATAGGAGGACCTGTCACAGCTCTCTTAGACAGTCTCTATGCAGAGAGATCATATTCCAACAGGTGGAACAGAACCCACAGGGCAGCAGATGCTGCCCCTTAAAGAGATAAGCCACCTGATCCAACCTCCTACACACAGGGCAGGACAAAGACCATCCAGAATGAAGAACCCCAGCTCATAAGGAAGAAAAACTATCCCCTCAAAAGGAGAGGGCACAGATAAGAACAGCGTACATGTCCACAAGACATGAAGCCATAGTATGATCAAAACACGGACCAAATGAAAAAAACATCCAGACACCACAGCTGACCCAACAGAGAAAAAACTCCCCATGAAGAGGAGCACCCTCCGTCCGAAGGACAAGTCAGGCCTTAAAGTTGATAACCAGCACCCAAAGGTACATGTAAACTCTGGCCTTCCTGCTTGCAAGCCCAATGAGCTATTCCCTATGTCACAACAGTCTACAGGGCCGTCCCAAACCAGTCCACAGGATCATAAGTCTCCAGATATCCAAAACAAGAACCCTGGACCCAGAATCATCCTAGAACAAACAACACCCCCAGGGAACACAAGATACCCCGTCTGAAGCAATCAGACCTCACAGGGGATGAGAACCGGGAAACCCGGAGAACGGGTACAGGACTCACTCGTAACTTCCAGCCCAAAGGGAAGAGAACACCCTTAGCCGGAGATCAAAACCCCCCCAACAAGGTGCTAGGCCGCGACAAAGTCACGCAATTTCTCTAGAGCCCAAAGGCCCCAAGGGCAACACTAAGGGAAATGAGAACGAGAACAGAGTCACACGAAAGAGAGTAGAAGAAAGGCTAGTCTCCATAATCCTTGCAGATTAACGTTCCAGAAGACCACACCCAAGGGAGAAGAATGCAAAGCATCCCAAACCCAGGCAGAAAAACATCCCCTAAGCAAAAAGCTTGGAAAAAGAGACAACACCTCCTATCGCCCCTGATATGGAGACGACTAACTCCCGAAGGAAGACAGAGCCTCACGGCCTTCACTTCCTAATTAAGCAGCCAAAGCCAACAGAAAAACCGGACAAAGTCCAGAAAATCTAGACCCAAAGGAAGAGAACCTCTAAAAGGAACAAGTCCAAAAAGGACACTTCCAAAGAGACCAGGAAAGGCAAAACCGTAAGAACGGCGGTATGAAGGACCTAAATCCTCCAAGCCTCCAATGGGAAGGAACCCTCTAGTTCCCGGAAAAATCGGAAACGACTGAGCATGTCGCCGCGGATCTCAACGGAGTCCCCGCCCACTAGATTGAAAGGCGAATGAGGACTGAACTAATCCCCATACCCCTAAGCAACCACGGACCCTGAAGTCCTCTCAGAATGCTAGTTGAAGCTTGTAAAATAAAACAAGAAAACAACACAAATCATATTGTGATCACTAGACGCCCTCACCAGACAAACCGGACATAAAAAGGCGCCACATGTCTGAACTAGGCCTCAAAGACAGAAGGATTTGTACTCAGTCAGGACCAGCCTGAAACCTAGGGCCCCAGCACTGTCAAGGCCACATAGAGTCTCCCCGAGATGGAAGGATAAAGAACAGTCAGACTGGCTTTTGTAAACAATGCGACCACAAAATCGCCAGTATCAATTCCAGAGAAGATAGTTCCAGAAGGAAACATCACACCACAACCTGAGCTTTAGACTAAATATAAATCATCCTCACCGGATGAAGATAAAATATATGGCAACCCGTAGGTTATCGCTCATGAAGAATGGACAGCCCCGCAGGACCAGCCCAACAGGGGCCCAAGATTCCCAAGCTCAGAACTGGAACATGATACACAAATAACAAAGACTAGTCGAAGATTAAGACTGAGAATCCCCAGACCCATTAAGAGTGGGATCCAGCAGCCCCAAAACGTGCCTTAGTAGAACACGAAGGCGCGCCAGTCTATAACGAAAAGCGCAACATACCTCCGCCAGGACAAAAGAAAACACCGGTCCCAAAGGTTGACCCCTTGAGGACTCAGGGGCAGTCACTCCCCCGGAGGGCTGAACTGGACCAGGCTATCCCACGCCTGACGAGCCCCGGGTGACGGAACACAGACAATATTGTAAGCACACTCCAGGGAGCTGCAGATGCGCCAGTGCCAAAGAAATGGCCATGTGGAACCGTGTCGTAACCTCCGGTGGAAACAGGCCACAGGGAACTCATCTTGTGGGAAATAGAATCCCCAGAGGTGGATGGCTCAGTGAGCACCTGATTCCCCGATCCCGAGGAACAGAGCACTCTAAAACGGCATTCAGAACATAACTGATGGGCACGTATCACCCGGACCAATTCATATTCTTCGCAAGAAGTAGAGTCTGAATCAGAAATATCCATTTTCAAAAAATCAGAATCCTCCATAACTGGGACACTAAATAAAAAGTGGACCCATAAGAAAAATCTAAACGGCACCTTAAATCCCCAATGGCTGGGGCCCTCACCACCTCCAGAGAACGACACCTGCGGACTAGGATTTCTCCGTCGCCACACGGTCAGGAATGCAGAAATGGAGTCACAAGGTAAACTGCGCAGTCCATGCAAAAGCGCACCCGACCGTAAAGGCCGCGTCACTAGACATAGGCTGTTATGTTCCAAAATACACAGTAGCTGACAGAATCACATAAGAAACATGATTATAAAACCCCCTGTTCAATAACCCCCCTCAGGAGATATTAACCCTTGATTCCTAGATACAAAAAGGAGCCTCAATGAGACCCTATGTTAAAGTTATCCCCGAAAGGTTGTAGCTCCTCTTGGATAAAAAGTTGTAATTACAATACATCCATGATGAAAGTAAAATTAAACGATCTTACCGGAATCTACGCCATGGAACAGGAACACGGCCCATAAAGTGTGACAGATAGTAGCGTCGCTTCTGCCATGGACTTGAGAGAAAAAAGCAGAAAGCAAAACTCGTCAACGCTGATTGCTTGTGGAGCTGTTAATATGAGTCGGTATGGTTTCGCAGAAAGACTCTCCCTGCATCTCCAGACTCTAACTTTCACCCATGCTCTCACTGAGAGGCTGACAGGACTACTTAAAACTCCAGTCCCATGCCAAAGAGTACTACCCTCCATAAGAGACTATCTGACACTTCTGACACTTATCTGCCAACCTCCTGGGACGAAAGGCAAAGAATGACTGGGGGATGAGGGGAGTGGGGGGGAGTATTTAAGCCTTTGGCTGGGGTGTCTTTGCCTCCTCCTGGTGGCCAGGTTCTGAATTACCAAAAGTAATGAATGCAGCTGTGGACTCTTTCCATTTATGAAGAAAAAACAGAATTTATGTTTACCTGATAAATTACTTTCTCCAACGGTGTGTCCGGTCCACGGCGTCATCCTTACTTGTGGGATATTCTCTTCCCCAACAGGAAATGGCAAAGAGCCCAGCAAAGCTGGTCACATGATCCCTCCTAGGCTCCGCCTACCCCAGTCATTCGACCGACGTTAAGGAGGAATATTTGCATAGGAGAAACCATATGGTACCGTGGTGACTGTAGTTAAAGAAAATAAATTATCAGACCTGATTAAAAAAACCAGGGCGGGCCGTGGACCGGACACACCCTTGGAGAAAGTAATTTATCAGGTAAACATAAATTCTGTTTTCTCCAACATAGGTGTGTCCGGTCCACGGCGTCATCCTTACTTGTGGGAACCAATACCAAAGCTTTAGGACACGGATGAAGGGAGGGAGCAAATCAGGTCACCTAAATGGAAGGCACCACGGCTTGCAAAACCTTTCTCCCAAAAATAGCCTCAGAAGAAGCAAAAGTATCAAACTTGTAAAATTTGGTAAAAGTGTGCAGTGAAGACCAAGTCGCTGCCCTACATATCTGATCAACAGAAGCCTCGTTCTTGAAGGCCCATGTGGAAGCCACAGCCCTAGTGGAATGAGCTGTGATTCTTTCGGGAGGCTGCCGTCCGGCAGTCTCGTAAGCCAATCTGATGATGCTTTTAATCCAAAAAGAGAGAGAGGTAGAAGTTGCTTTTTGACCTCTCCTTTTACCAGAATAAACAACAAACAAGGAAGATGTTTGTCTAAAATCCTTTGTAGCATCTAAATAGAATTTTAGAGCGCGAACAACATCCAAATTGTGCAACAAACGTTCCTTCTTTGAAACTGGTTTCGGACACAGAGAAGGTACGATAATCTCCTGGTTAATGTTTTTGTTAGAAACAACTTTTGGAAGAAAACCAGGTTTAGTACGTAAAACCACCTTATCTGCATGGAACACCAGATAAGGAGGAGAACACTGCAGAGCAGATAATTCTGAAACTCTTCTAGCAGAAGAAATTGCAACTAAAAACAAAACTTTCCAAGATAATAACTTAATATCAACGGAATGCAAGGGTTCAAACGGAACCCCCTGAAGAACTGAAAGAACTAAATTGAGACTCCAAGGAGGAGTCAAAGGTTTGTAAACAGGCTTAATTCTAACCAGAGCCTGAACAAAGGCTTGAACATCTGGCACAGCAGCCAGTTTTTTGTGAAGTAACACCGACAAGGCAGAAATCTGTCCCTTCAGGGAACTTGCAGATAATCCTTTTTCCAATCCTTCTTGAAGGAAGGATAGAATCCTAGGAATCTTAACCTTGTCCCAAGAGAATCCTTTAGATTCACACCAACAGATATATTTTTTCCAAATTTTGTGGTAAATCTTTCTAGTTACAGGCTTTCTGGCCTGAACAAGAGTATCAATAACAGAATCTGAGAACCCTCGCTTCGATAAAATCAAGCGTTCAATCTCCAAGCAGTCAGCTGGAGTGAAACCAGATTCGGATGTTCGAACGGACCCTGAACAAGAAGGTCTCGTCTCAAAGGTAGCTTCCAAGGTGGAGCCGATGACATATTCACCAGATCTGCATACCAAGTCCTGCGTGGCCACGCAGGAGCTATCAAGATCACCGACGCCCTCTCCTGATTGATCCTGGCTACCAGCCTGGGGATGAGAGGAAACGGCGGGAACACATAAGCTAGTTTGAAGGTCCAAGGTGCTACTAGTGCATCCACTAGAGCCGCCTTGGGATCCCTGGATCTGGACCCGTAGCAAGGAACTTTGAAGTTCTGACGAGAGGCCATCAGATCCATGTCTGGAATGCCCCACAGCTGAGTGACTTGGGCAAAGATTTCCGGATGGAGTTCCCACTCCCCCGGATGCAATGTCTGACGACTCAGAAAATCCGCTTCCCAATTTTCCACTCCTGGGATGTGGATAGCAGACAGGTGGCAGGAGTGAGACTCCGCCCATAGAATGATTTTGGTCACTTCTTCCATCGCTAGGGAACTCCTTGTTCCCCCCTGATGGTTGATGTACGCAACAGTTGTCATGTTGTCTGATTGAAACCGTATGAACTTGGCCCTCGCTAGCTGAGGCCAAGCCTTGAGAGCATTGAATATCGCTCTCAGTTCCAGAATATTTATCGGTAGAAGAGATTCTTCCCGAGACCAAAGACCCTGAGCTTTCAGGGATCCCCAGACCGCGCCCCAGCCCATCAGACTGGCGTCGGTCGTGACAATGACCCACTCTGGTCTGCGGAATGTCATCCCTTGTGACAGGTTGTCCAGGGACAGCCACCAACGGAGTGAGTCTCTGGTCCTCTGATTTACTTGTATCTTCGGAGACAAGTCTGTATAGTCCCCTTCCACTGACTGAGCATGCACAGTTGTAATGGTCTTAGATGAATGCGCGCAAAAGGAACTATGTCCATTGCCGCTACCATCAACCCGATCACTTCCATGCACTGAGCTATGGAAGGAAGAGGAACGGAATGAAGTATCCGACAAGAGTCTAGAAGCTTTGTTTTTCTGGCCTCTGTCAGAAAAATCCTCATTTCTAAGGAGTCTATTATTGTTCCCAAGAAGGGAACCCTTGTTGACGGGGATAGAGAACTCTTTTCCACGTTCACTTTCCATCCGTGAGATCTGAGAAAGGCCAGGACAATGTCCGTGTGAGCCTTTGCTTGAGGAAGGGACGACGCTTGAATCAGAATGTCGTCCAAGTAAGGTACTACAGCAATGCCCCTTGGTCTTAGCACAGCTAGAAGGGACCCTAGTACCTTTGTGAAAATCCTTGGAGCAGTGGCTAATCCGAAAGGAAGCGCCACGAACTGGTAATGTTTGTCCAGGAATGCGAACCTTAGGAACCGATGATGTTCCTTGTGGATAGGAATATGTAGATACGCATCCTTTAAATCCACCGTGGTCATGAATTGACCTTCCTGGATGGAAGGAAGAATAGTTCGAATGGTTTCCATCTTGAACGATGGAACCTTGAGAAACTTGTTTAAGATCTTGAGATCTAAGATTGGTCTGAACGTTCCCTCTTTTTTGGGAACTATGAACAGATTGGAGTAGAACCCCATCCCTTGTTCTCTTAATGGAACAGGATGAATCACTCCCATTTTTAACAGGTCTTCTACACAATGTAAGAATGCCTGTCTTTTTATGTGGTCTGAAGACAACTGAGACCTGTGGAACCTCCCCCTTGGGGGAAGTCCCTTGAATTCCAGAAGATAACCTTGGGAGACTATTTCTAGCGCCCAAGGATCCAGAACATCTCTTGCCCAAGCCTGAGCGAAGAGAGATAGTCTGCCCCCCACCAGATCCGGTCCCGGATCGGGGGCCAACATTTCATGCTGTCTTGGTAGCAGTGGCAGGTTTCTTGGCCTGCTTTCCCTTGTTCCAGCCTTGCATTGGTCTCCAAGCTGGCTTGGCTTGAGAAGTATTACCCTCTTGCTTAGAGGACGTAGCACCTTGGGCTGGTCCGTTTCTACGAAAGGGACGAAAATTAGGTTTATTTTTTGCCTTGAAAGGCCGATCCTGAGGAAGGGCGTGGCCCTTACCCCCAGTGATATCAGAGATAATCTCTTTCAAGTCAGGGCCAAACAGCGTTTTCCCCTTGAAAGGAATGTTAAGTAGCTTGTTCTTGGAAGACGCATCAGCCGACCAAGATTTCAACCAAAGCGCTCTGCGCGCCACAATAGCAAACCCAGAATTCTTAGCCGCTAACCTAGCCAATTGCAAAGTGGCGTCTAGGGTGAAAGAATTAGCCAATTTGAGAGCATTGATTCTGTCCATAATCTCCTCCAAAGGAGGAGAATCACTATCGACCGCTCTTATCAGATCATCGAACCAGAAACATGCGGCTGTAGCGACAGGGACAATGCATGAAATTGGTTGTAGAAGGTAACCTTGCTGAACAAACATCTTTTTAAGCAAACCTTCTAATTTTTTATCCATAGGATCTTTGAAAGCACAACTATCCTCTATGGGTATAGTGGTGCGTTTGTTTAAAGTGGAAACCGGTCCCTCGACCTTGGGGACTGTCTGCCATAAGTCCTTTCTGGGGTCGACCATAGGAAACAATTTTTTAAATATGGGGGGAGGGACGAAAGGAATACCGGGCCTTTCCCATTCTTTATTAACAATGTCCGCCACCCGCTTGGGTATAGGAAAAGCTTCTGGGAGCCCCGGCACCTCTAGGAACTTGTCCATTTTACATAGTTTCTCTGGGATGACCAACTTGTCACAATCATCCAGAGTGGATAATACCTCCTTAAGCAGAATGCGGAGATGTTCCAACTTAAATTTAAATGCAATCACATCAGGTTCAGCCTGTTGAGAAATGTTCCCTGAATCAGTAATTTCTCCCTCAGACAAAACCTCCCTGGCCCCATCAGACTGGGTTAGGGGCCCTTCAGAAATATTATTATCAGCGTCGTCATGCTCTTCAGTATCTAAAACAGAGCAGCCGCGCTTACGCTGATAAGTGTTCATTTTGGCTAAAATGTTTTTGACAGAATTATCCATTACAGCCGTTAATTGTTGCATAGTAAGGAGTATTGGCGCGCTAGATGTACTAGGGGCCTCCTGAGTGGGCAAGACTCGTGTAGACGAAGGAGGGAATGATGCAGTACCATGCTTACTCCCCTCACTTGAGGAATCATTTTGGGCATCATTGTCATTATCACATAAATCACATTTATTTAAATGAATAGGAATTCTGGCTTCCCCACATTCAGAACACAGTCTATCTGGTAGTTCAGACATGTTAAACAGGCATAAACTTGATAACAAAGTACAAAAAACGTTTTAAAATAAAACCGTTACTGTCACTTTAAATTTTAAACTGAACACACTTTATTACTGCAATTGCGAAAAAACATGAAGGAATTGTTCAAAATTCACCAAATTTTCACCACAGTGTCTTAAAGCCTTAAAAGTATTGCACACCAAATTTGGAAGCTTTAACCCTTAAAATAACGGAACCGGAGCCGTTTTGAACTTTAACCCCTTTACAGTCCCTGGTATCTGCTTTGCTGAGACCCAACCAAGCCCAAAGGGGAATACGATACCAAATGACGCCTTCAGAAAGTCTTTTCTAAGTATCAGAGCTCCTCTCACATGCGACTGCATGCCATGCCTCTCAAAAACAAGTGCGCAACACCGGCGCGAAAATGAGGCTCTGCTTATGCTTTGGGAAAGCCCCTAAAGAATAAGGTGTCTAAAACAGTGCCTGCCGATATTATTATATCAAAATACCCAGATAAAATGATTCCTCAAGGCTAAATATGTGTTAATAATGAATCGATTTAGCCCAGAAAAAGTCTACAGTCTTAATAAGCCCTTGTGAAGCCCTTATTTACTTGCTGAATAAACATGGCTTACCGGATCCCATAGGGAAAATGACAGCTTCCAGCATTACATCGTCTTGTTAGAATGTGTCATACCTCAAGCAGCAAGAGACTGCACACTGTTCCCCCAACTGAAGTTAATTGCTCTCAACAGTCCTGTGTGGAACAGCCATGGATTTTAGTGACGGTTGCTAAAATCATTTTCCTCATACAAACAGAAATCTTCATCTCTTTTCTGTTTCTGAGTAAATAGTACATACCAGCACTATTTCAAAATAACAAACTCTTGATTGAATAATAAAAACTACAGTTAAACACTAAAAAACTCTAAGCCATCTCCGTGGAGATGTTGCCTGTACAACGGCAAAGAGAATGACTGGGGTAGGCGGAGCCTAGGAGGGATCATGTGACCAGCTTTGCTGGGCTCTTTGCCATTTCCTGTTGGGGAAGAGAATATCCCACAAGTAAGGATGACGCCGTGGACCGGACACACCTATGTTGGAGAAACATAATTTATGCTTACCTGATAAATTTATTTCTCTTGTAGTGTATCCAGTCCACGGATCATCCATTACTTGTGGGATATTCTCCTTCCCAACAGGAAGTTGCAAGAGGATCACCCACAGCAGAGCTGCTATATAGCTCCTCCCCTCACTGCCATATCCAGTCATTCGACCGAAACAAGACGAGAAAGGAGAAACCATAGGGTGCAGTGGTGACTGTAGTTTAATTAAAATTTAGACCTGCCTTAAAAGGACAGGGCGGGCCGTGGACTGGATACACTACAAGAGAAATAAATTTATCAGGTAAGCATAAATTATGTTTTCTCTTGTTAAGTGTATCCAGTCCACGGATCATCCATTACTTGTGGGATACCAATACCAAAGCTAAAGTACACGGATGATGGGAGGGACAAGGCAGGAACTTAAACGGAAGGAACCACTGCCTGTAGAACCTTTCTCCCAAAAACAGCCTCCGAAGAAGCAAAAGTGTCAAATTTGTAAAATTTTGAAAAGGTGTGAAGCGAAGACCAAGTCGCAGCCTTGCAAATCTGTTCAACAGAGGCCTCATTTTTAAAGGCCCAGGTGGAAGCCACAGCTCTAGTAGAATGAGCTGTAATCCTTTCAGGGGGCTGCTGTCCAGCAGTCTCATAGGCTAAGCGTATTATGCTCCGAAGCCAAAAGGAGAGAGAGGTTGTCGAAGCTTTTTGACCTCTCCTCTGTCCAGAGTAAACGACAAACAGGGCAGATGTTTGACAAAAATCTTTAGTAGCCTGTAAGTAAAACTTCAAGGCACGGACTACGTCCAGATTATGCAAAAGACGTTCCTTCTTTGAAGAAGGATTAGGACACAATGATGGAACAACAATCTCTTGATTGATATTCCTGTTAGAAACCACCTTAGGTAAAAACCCAGGTGTGGTACGCAGAACTACCTTGTCTGAATGAAAAATCAGATAAGGAGAATCACAATGTAAGGCAGATAACTCAGAGACTCTTCGAGCCGAGGAAATAGCCCTCAAAAATAGAACTTTCCAAGATAAAAGTTTAATATCAATGGAATGAAGGTGTTCAAACGGAACTCCCTGAAGAACTTTAAGAACCAAGTTTAAGCTCCACGGGGGAGCAACAGTTTTAAACACAGGCTTAATCCTAACCAAAGCCTGACAAAATGCCTGGACGTCTGGAACTTCTGCCAGACGCTTGTGCAAAAGAATAGACAGAGCAGAGATCTGTCCTTTTAAAGAACTAGCTGATAAGCCTTTGTCCAAACCCTCTTGGAGAAAGGACAATATCCTAGGAATCCTAACCTTACTCCATGAGTAACTCTTGGATTCACACCAATAAAGATATTTACGCCATATCTTATGGTAGATTTTCCTGGTGACAGGCTTCCGAGCCTGTATTAAGGTATCAATGACTGACTCGGAGAAGCCACGCCTTGATAGAATCAAGCGTTCAATCTCCATGCAGTCAGTCTCAGAGAAATTAGATTTGGATGATTGAAAGGACCTTGTATTAGAAGGTCCTGCCTCAGAGGCAGAGTCCATGGTGGAAGAGATGACATGTCCACTAGGTCTGCATACCAGGTCCTGCGTGACCACGCAGGCGCTATCAGAATCACCGATGCTCTCTCCTGTTTGATTTTGACAATCAGTCGAGGGAGCAGAGGAAACGGTGGAAACACATAGGCCAGGTTGAAGAACCAAGGAGCTGCTAGAGCATCTATCAGCGTTGCTCCCGGGTCCCTGGACCTGGATCCGTAACAAGGAAGCTTGGCGTTCTGGCGAGACGCCATGAGATCCAGTTCTGGTTTGTCCCAACGATGGACCAGTTGAGCAAACACCTCCGGATGGAGTTCCCACTCCCCCGGATGAAAAGTCTGACGACTTAGAAAATCCGCCTTACAGTTCTCTACGCCTGGGATGTGGATCGCTGACAGGTGGCAAGAGTGAGACTCTGCCCAGCGACTTATCTTTGAGACTTCTAACATCGCTAGGGAACTCCTGGTTCCCCCTTGATGGTTGATGTAAGCCACAGTCGTGATGTTGTCCGACTGAAATCTGATGAACCTCAGTGTTGCTAACTGAGGCCACAGTGTTGCTAACTGAGGCCAAGCTAGAAGAGCATTGAATATTGCTCTTAACTCCAGAATATTTATTGGGAGGAGTTTCTCCTCCTGAGTCCACGATCCCTGAGCCTTCAGGGAGTCCCAGACTGCGCCCCAACCTAGAAGGCTGGCATCTGTTGTTACAATCGTCCAATCTGGCCTGCGAAAGGTCATACCCTTGGACAGATGGACCCGAGAAAGCCACCAGAGAAGAGAATCTCTGGTCTCTTGATCCAGATTTAGTAGAGGGGACAAATCTGAGTAATCCCCATTCCACTGACTTAGCATGCATAATTGCAGCGGTCTGAGATGCAGGCGCGCAAATGGCACTATGTCCATTGCCGCTACCATTAAGCCGATTACTTCCATGCACTGAGCCACTGACGGGCGTGGAATGGAATGAAGGACACGGCAAGCGTTTAGAAGTTTTGATAACCTGGACTCCGTCAGGTAAATTTTCATCTCTACAGAATCTATAAGAGTCCCTAGGAAGGAGACTCTTGTGAGTGGTGATAGAGAACTCTTTCCCACGTTCACTTTCCACCCATGCGACCTCAGAAATGCCAGAACTATCTCTGTATGAGACTTGGCAATTTGAAAGCTTGACGCCTGTATCAGGATGTCGTCTAGATACGGAGCCACCGCTATGCCTCGCGGTCTTAGAACCGCCAGAAGTGAGCCCAGAACCTTTGTAAAAATTCTCGGGGCAGTGGCCAACCCGAAGGGAAGAGCTACAAATTGGTAATGCCTGTCTAGAAAGGCAAACCGTAGGAACCGATGATGATCTTTGTGAATCGGTATGTGAAGGTAGGCATCCTTTAAGTCCACTGTGGTCATGTACTGACCCGCTTGGATCATGGGTAGGATGGTCCGAATAGTTTCCATTTTGAATGATGGAACTCTGAGGAATTTGTTTAAGATCTTTAGATCCAAGATTGGTCTGAAGGTTCCCTCTTTCTTGGGAACCACAAACAGATTTGAATAAAATCCCTGTCCTTGTTCCGTCCGCGGAACTGGATGGATCACTCCCATTACTAGGAGGTCTTGCACACAGCTTAGGAATGCCTCTTTCTTTATCTAGTTTGCTGATAACCTTGAAAGATGAAATCTCCCTTGTGGAGGAGAAGCTTTGAAGTCCAGAAGATATCCCTGAGATATGATCTCCAACGCCCAGGGATCCTGAACATCTCTTGCCCACGCCTGGGCGAAGAGAGAAAGTCTGCCCCCCACTAGATCCGTTTCCGGATAGGGGGCCGTTCCTTCATGCTGTCTTGGGGGCAGCAGCAGGCTTTCTGGCCTGATTGCCCTTGTTCCAGGACTGGTTAGGTTTCCAGGCCTGTCTGGAATGAGCAACAGTTCCCTCTTGTTTTGAAGCAGAGGAAGTTGATGCTGCTCCTGCCTTGAAATTTCGAAAGGCACGAAAATTAGACTGTTTGGCCTTTGATTTGGCCCTGTCCTGGGGAAGGGTATGACCCTTGCCTCCAGTAATGTCAGCAATAATTTCCTTCAAGCCAGGCCCGAATAAGGTCTGCCCCTTGAAAGGAATGTTGAGTAATTTAGACTTTGAAGTCACGTCAGCTGAGCAGGATTTAAGCCATAGCGCCCTACGCGCCTGGATGGCGAATCCGGAATTCTTAGCCGTTAGTTTAGTCAAATGAACAATGGTATCAGAAACAAATGAGTTAGCTAGCTTAAGCGTTCTAAGCTTGTCAATAATTTCATTCAATGGAGCTGTCTGGATGGCCTCTTCCAGGGCCTCAAACCAGAATGCCGCCGCAGCAGTGACAGGCGCAATGCATGCAAGGGGCTGTAAAATAAAACCTTTTTGAATAAACATTTTCTTAAGGTAACCCTCCAATTTTTTATCCATTGGATCTGAAAAAGCACAACTGTCCTCAACCGGGATAGTGGTACGCTTTGCTAAAGTAGAAACTGCTCCCTCCACCTTAGGGACCGTCTGCCATAAGTCCCGTGTAGTGGCGTCTATTGGAAACATTTTTCTAAATATAGGAGGTGGGGAAAAGGGCACACCGGGTCTATTCCACTCCTTGCTAATAATTTCTGTAAGCCTTTTAGGTATAGGAAAAACGTCAGTACACACCGGCACCGCATAGTATCTATCCAGCCTACACAATTTCTCTGGAATTGCAACTGTGTTACAGTCATTCAGAGCAGCTAATACCTCCCCAAGCAATACACGGAGGTTCTCAAGCTTAAATTTAAAAGTAGAAATCTCTGAATCAGGTTTTCCCGAGTCAGAGATGTCACCCACAGACTGAAGCTCTCCGTCCTCATGTTCTGCATACTGTGACGCAGTATCAGACATGGCTCTAACAGCATTTGCGCGCTCTGTATCTCTCCTAACCCCAGAGCTATCGCGCTTGCCTCTTAATTCAGGCAATCTAGATAATACCTCTGACAGGGTATTATTCATGATTGCAGCCATGTCCTGCAAGGTAATCGATATGGGCGTCCCTGATGTAATTGGCGCCATATTAGCGTGCGTCCCCTGAGCGGGAGTCAAAGGATATGACACGTGGGGAGAGTTAGTCGGCATAACTTCCCCCTCGACAGAACCCTCTGGTGATAATTCTTTTATAGATAAAGACTGATCTTTACTGTTTAAGGTGAAATCAATACATTTAGTACACATTCTCCTATGGGGCTCCACCATGGCTTTCAAACATAATGAACAAGTAGGTTCCTCTGTATCAGACATGTTTAAACAGACTAGCAATGAGACTAGCAAGCTTGGAAAACACTTTAAAACAAGTTTACAAGCAATATAAAAAAACTTTACTGCGCCTTTAAGAAACACAAATTTTCCCAAATTTTGAAATAACAGTGAAAAAATGCAGTTACACTAACGAAATTTTTACAGTGTATGTAATAAGTTAGCAGAGCATTGCACCCACTTGCAAATGGATGATTAACCCCTTAATACCAAAAACGGAATAACAAATGACAAAAACGTTTTTTAAACAGTCACAACAACTGCCACAGCTCTACTGTGGCTTTTTACCTCCCTCAATACGACTTTTGAAGCCTTTTGAGCCCTTCAGAGAAGTCCTGGATCATGCAGGAAGAAGCTGGATGTCTGTGTCTGTAATTTTTGCTGTGCAAAAAAAACGCCAAAATAGGCCCCTCCCACTCATATTACAACAGTGGGAAGCCTCAGGGAACTGTTTCTAGGCAAAATTCAAGCCAGCCATGTGGAAAAAACTAGGCCCCAATAAGTTTTATCACCAAACATATGTAAAAAACGATTAAACATGCCAGCAAACGTTTTAAAATACACTTTTATATAAGAGTATGTATCTCTATTAATAAGCCTGATACCAGTCGCTATCACTGCATTTAAGGCTTTACTTACATTACTTCGGTATCAGCAGCATTTTCTAGCAAATTCCATCCCTAGAAAAATATTTTAACTGCACATACCTTATTACAGGAAAACCTGCACGCTATTCCCCCTCTGAAGTTACCTCACTCCTCAGAATATGTGAGAACAGCAAAGGATCTTAGTTACTTCTGCTAAGATCATAGAAAACGCAGGCAGATTCTTCTTCTAAATACTGCCTGAGATAAACAGTACACTCCGGTACCATTTAAAAATAACAAACTTTTGATTGAAGAAATAAACTAAGTATAAAACACCACAGTCCTCTTACGACCTCCATCTTAGTTGAGAGTTGCAAGAGAATGACTGGATATGGCAGTGAGGGGAGGAGCTATATAGCAGCTCTGCTGTGGGTGATCCTCTTGCAACTTCCTGTTGGGAAGGAGAATATCCCACAAGTAATGGATGATCCGTGGACTGGATACACTTAACAAGAGAAATACAGAGAACAAAGCTAGTTAGATAATAGAGGCAAATTAGAAAGAAATTTCTGTGTAACTTTAAGGGTATGCAAAAGAGACATTAAAATTGAGCCCTGTTTAAATATGCTAAAAATAGTTTCTAGCATGAAAAAAGTTAGTTTAAGGCAATACTGGGCCCTGGAACAGAAGCTCATTGGCTAATAAGCTAAACTCCCATAGTCCCATTGGCAGACAGTGACATGCCTCTGTAACCAGACAGTGACATGCCTCTGTGTTCTCACTGCAGAAACATCCTTTTAAAAGAAAACAAAAACAACAAAACAAAGAAAATTTATATTTTTTATATCTAAAACACAAACTTCTTGTCAGATGTCTGAATGCCTGATAAGAATGTGTAGCTGATAGGATTTGCAAGTCTGTGGGTCCCATGAGAGGTATGATGTGCACACATGGCTAAAAGAGGACCTGCTAGGGCAGGGATCTGATTTGCTGTAGTCATTTTTTTTTTTGCACGAAGAAATTGGGCTAGCACTATTATCCCATGTACAGTACAAGTCAATTTTTGGAAAATGCCACACCCATGTTGTAGAATGGAGTTATTTGGGGAGCCTAGATCATAGCAATAGCATCTTCACGTCTTATGACAGAGAGCTGTCCCTAAACCTTGGATTACCTTATTAGGTGCCTGCTATAGCTGATGGATTTTATCAAGGAGCAAGGTGTACACATTGGAGGTATAGCAGTTCCATTTGATCTTATTTTCATGTTTGATGGGAGTTTGAATAGATACCTTAATTGTGGTACAATGTACCTTTATAATATTTTGCCCAGGCATGCCAGCTTACGCTATTCCTTTTGTTCAAAGCTTTGTGAAGTCCAACATAATGCAAATGATATAAGGTTGTCCCACTTTTAGGGCAAACACTTGAGAGATATTGGCACAATCATTTGATAGCTGTGATTCTGTTGCAAGGGGTGGGGGTGGTGGTTAGGCCCCCTTTCAACAGTGTGACAATAATAGTACTAAATATATCATGAAAGGATGTTGGCATACACCACACCATACCATATAAAACCACAATTTATGTTACCTCATAAATTCCTTTGTTTCATGGTGCTGAGAGTCCACAAGCTTTAACATGTGGGATTGAATTCCTGCAAAAAGGAGGAGGCATAGATACCCCAAACTCTAAGAGCTTTTGAACCCTCCCACCTCGCTGTGTGTCTCAGTTTATCATATAGTCAAGCAGAGGAAAGGTAACAGAAAGGTAGGAAAGGCAAAGCAAGGTATGAAGAGATGCAAATAAAAAAAGTGCCGCCAAGAAATATAAGAAAAAAATTAACTGGGCGGGTCTCATGGATTCTCATCAGCATGAAGAGAAATGAATTTATCAGGTAAGTTAGCGCTGCGGAATCTGTTGACGCTCTACAAATAAATGATAATAATAATAAGTAAATGTGAATTATGTTTTCTTTCATAAGGTGACGAGTCCCCAAGCCTTACCATGTGGGATCTAAGCTGTGGAGTCCACAAGAAAATGGATGTTACTAAGAATAAAGGAAGTGCCTAGTAGAACCCTGGGGCCTCCGAAGAGGTAAAAACATCAAATTATAAATTTTAATAAATGCAAAGAAGATAATTTTGTATTTTATGGAATCATTTTCTTTCATGGTTCAGATAAAACATACAATTTTTTAAAAAAAAAATCCAGTTTATTTCCATAATCAATTTTTCTTCCTTTTCTTGTTACCCTTTGTTGAAAATCAGGAAGGTAAGCTCAGGAGTATGCACAGGTCTGCAGTACTATATGACAGCACTTTTGCGACAATGATATAAATAGCAAGAGCACTAGATGGCAGGACTATTTCCTGTCATTAAAGGGACAGTCTAGGCCAAAATAAACTTTCATGATTCAGATCATGTAATTTTAAACAATTTTCCAATTTACTTTTATCACCAATTTTGATTTGTTCTCTTGGTATTCTTAGTTGAAAGCTTAACCTAGGAGGTTCATATGCTAATTTCTTAGACCTTGAAGGCCACCTCTTTCCAGAATGCATTTTAACAGTTTTTCACCACTAGAGGGTGTTAGTTCACGTGTTTCATATGGATAACACTGTGCTTGTGCACGTGAAGTTATCTGTGAGCAGGCACTGATTGGCTAAACTGCAAGTCTGTCAAAAGAACTGAAATAAAGGGGCAGTTTGCAGAGGCTTAGATACAAGATAATCACAGAGGTTAAAAGAATATTAATATAACTGTGTTGGTTATGCAAAACTGGGGAATGGGTAATAAAGGGATTATCTATCTTTTAAAACAACAAAAATTCTGGTGTAGACTGTCCCTTTAAGTGCTTCTGGCATGTGCACGCTACTTGATATATCTCTTCAACAGGAAATAACATGAGAACAATGCAAATTTCATAATAGAAGAGAATAAGAAACGTTTTTTAAATTTCATCTGACTCATAAAAGAAAAAAATGTGTTTCATGTATCTTTAATAATACTGTTAAAAATACAGTTATAGATATTAAGCTCACAGATAGTTTTGGGCATACAGTTAATAATTGATAAGCTGCATTACTCATTTGAGAGTTATTACTTCCCCCTCAGATTACAAGATTGACCTTACACTTATGGATGTGTCAAAGCAATATAGGTTACTATTATTACCCCATTTGGCCAAAGGTTTAAGCAGATCCTTAGGGGTCGATTTGTCAAGCTACGACGGACAAGGGCGCCCCTGTCCGCCTCAGCATTGCAACAGAACGCTATTTTATGCTCTTGTGCAAAACTGCCCCCTGCCCACGTACAGCCAATCACGTGCGGACAGGAGCTGTCAACCTCCCCGGTCGGACGAGACTGGGGAGATTGGAATTCACCTAAGAGGTGGAGAAGAGGTTAGGGAAGCAGCGGTCTGATGACCGCTGCTTCATAAATACGGACTGCAGGTTCTCTTGTGAGAACTTGCAGTCGTAGGGGGGCCAAGGCTGGCAAAGCCTTTTATAAATCTACCCCTTAGTGTTATATATCCTGGTGTTTGTAAAAGAAAAAGAGGAAAACGAGCGCAAAACCCCTCTAAGGGTAAAAGTTTTAATGTTCACTTCGAAAGCGCAACTTTAAAAAACAGAATTTATGTTTACCTGATAAATTTCTTTCTCCTACGGTGTGTCCGGTCCACGGCTTCATCCTTACTTGTGGGATATTCTCTTCCCTTACAGGAAATGGCAAAGAGACACACAGCAAAAGCTGTCCATATAGCCCCTCCTCTGGCTCCGCCCCCCAGTCATTCGACCGACGGTTAGGAGAAAAAAGGAGAAACCATAGGGTGCCATGGTGACTGTAGTGTATAGAAATAAAAAATTTGAAACCTGACTAAAAGCCAGGGCGGGCCATGGACCGGACACACCGTAGGAGAAAGAAATTTATCAGGTAAACATAAATTCTGTTTTCTCCTACATTGGTGTGTCCGGTCCACGGCTTCATCCTTACTTGTGGGAACCAATACCAAAGCTTTAGGACACGGATGAAGGGAGGGAACAAGTCAGGTAACCTAAACGGAAGGCACCACAGCTTGCAAAACCTTTCTCCCAAAAACAGCCTCTGAAGAAGCATAAGTATCGAATTTGTAAAATTTGGCAAAAGTATGCAGAGAAGACCAAGTCGCTGCCTTACAGATCTGATCAACAGAAGCCTCGTTCTTGAAGGCCCATGTAGAAGCCACAGCTCTAGTAGAGTGAGCTGTAATTCGATCAGGAGGCTGCCGTCCGGCAGTCTCATAAGCCAATCGGATGATGCTTTTCAGCCAAAAGGAAAGAGAGATAGCAGTAGCTTTCTGCCCTCTCCTCTTACCAGAATAAACGACAAACAAGGATGATGTCTGTCTGAAATCCCTTGTTGCTTCTAAATAGAATTTTAAAGCACGGACCACATCTAGGTTGTGTAACAAGCGTTCCTTCTTCGAAACTGGATTCGGACACAGAGAAGGAACAACTATTTCCTGGTTAATATTCCAGTTGGAAACCACTTTTGGAAGAAAACCAGGCTTGGTACGTAAAACTACCTTATCTGTATGGAATACCAGATAGGGAGAAGTACACTGCAAAGCAGACAATTCAGAAACTCTTCTAGCAGAAGAAATAGCAACCAAAAACAGAACTTTCCAAGATAATAACTTAATATCTATGGAATGTAAGGGTTCAAACGGAACCCCCTGAAGAACTGAAAGAACTAAATTTAGACTCCATGGAGGAGTCATAGGTCTGTAGACAGGCTTGATTCTGACTAACGCCTGTACAAACACCTGTACATCTGGCACGGCTGCCAGATGTTTGTGTAACAAAACAGACAGAGCAGATATCTGTCCTTTTAAAGAACTAGTGACAAACCTTTATCCAAACCCTCTTGGAGAAAGGAAAGTATCCTAGGAATTTTAATTTTACTCCAAGAGAATCCCTTGGATTCGCACCAACGGATATATTTTTGCCATATCTTATGGTAAATTTTCCTAGTCACCGGTTTTCTGGCTTGAACCAGAGTATCTATAACCAAATCTGAAAACCCACGCTTAGATAGAATCAAGCGTTTAATTTCCAAGCAGTCAGTTGCAGAGAGACTAGATTTGGATGTTCGAATGGACCTTGTACTAGAAGATCCTGCCTCAAAGGTAGCTTCCATGGTGGAGCCGATGACATATTCACCAGGTCTGCATACCAAGTCCTGCGTGGCCATGCAGGAGCTATTAGAATCACTGAGGCCTTCTCCTGTTTGATCCTGGCTACAAGCCTGGAAAGGAGAGGGAACGGTGGAAACACATAAGCCAGATTGAACGACCAGGGCGCCACCAATGCATCCACTAGTGTCGCCTTGGGATCCCTGGATCTGGACCCGTAGCGAGGAACCTTGGAGTTCTGACGAGACGCCATCAGATCCATATCTGGAGTGCCCCATAGTTGAGTTAACTGGACAAAGACCTCCGGGTGAAGTTCCCACTCCCCCGGATGGAAAGTCTGCCGACTCAAATAATCCACCTCCCAGTTGTCTACTCCTGGGATGTGAATTGCAGATAGATGGCAGGAGTGATCCTCCGCCCATTTGATGATCTTGGATACCTCTCTCATCGCCAAGGAACTCTTTGTTCCCCCCTGATGATTGATGTACGCTACAGTCGTCATGTTGTCCGACTGAAATCTTATGAATCTGGCCTTCGCTAGTTGAGGCCAAGCCAGGAGCGCATTGAATATCGCTCTCAGTTCCAAAATGTTTATCGGGAGAAGAGACTCTTCCCGAGACCATAGACCCTGAGCTTTCAGAGAGTCCCAGACCGCGCCCCAGCCCAAGAGGCTGGCGTCGGTCGTGACAATGACCCACTCTGGTCTGCGGAAACTCATTCCCTGAGACAGGTGATCCTGAGTCAACCACCAGAGGAGTGAGTCTCTGGTTACCTGGTCTACTTGAATCTGGGGAGACAAGTCTGCATAATCCCCATTCCACTGTTTGAGCATGCACAGTTGCAATGGTCTTAAATGAATTTGAGCAAAAGGAACCACGTCCATTGCTGCAACCATTAGTCCTATTACTTCCATGCACTGAGCTATGGAAGGCTGAGGAATAGATTGAAGAACTCGACAAGCTTTTAGAACCAAAAAGACGCCGCCGTGGTGACAGGAATAATGCACGAAATTGGTTGAAGAAGGAAACCCTGCTGAACAAAAATCTTTTTAAGCAATCCTTCCAATTTTTTATCCATAGGATCTTTGAAAGCACAACTGTCCTCTATAGGAATAGCTAGCTTGGCTAGCGTTGAAACTGCCCCCTCTACCTTAGGGACCGTTTGCCATGCGTCCCTTCTGGGGTCGACAATGGGGAACATTTTCTTAAATATAGGAGGTGGAACAAAAGGTACACCTGGCTTCTCCCACTCCTTAGTCACTATGTCCGCCACCCTCTTGGGTATCGGAAAGGCATCAGCGTGCACTGGGACCTCTAAGAATTTGTCCATTTTGCACAACTTCTCTGGAATTACCAAAGAATCACAATCATCAAGAGTAGCTAGCACCTCCTTAAGCAGGGCGCGGAGATGTTCAAGCTTAAATTTAAATGCCACGATATCAGGTTCTGCCTGCTGAGAAATTTTTCCTGAATCAGAAATTTCTCCCTCAGACAGCCCCTCCCTCACTGCCAACTCAGATTGATGTGAGGGTATAACAGATAAATTATCGTCAGCGCCTATTTGCTCATCCTCTGTATTTAAAACTGAGCAATCACGCTTTCTGGGAAATGCTGGCAGTTTGGATAAAAGAGCTGCTATAGAATTATCCATTACTGCTGTTAATTGCTGCATAGTAACAAGCATTGGCGCGCTAGATGTACTAGGTATCGCCTGCGCGGGCAAAACTGGTGTTGACACAGAAGGAGAGGATGATGAACTATCCCCACTACCTTCATTAGAAGAATCATCTTGGGCAACCTTATTAAATGTGACAGTACTGTCCTTACTTTGTTTGGACGCCATGGCACAATTTGCACATACATTTAAAGGGGGAACCACCTTGGCCTCCATACACACAGAACATATGCTATCTGAAGGTACAGACATGTTAGACAGATTTAGGCAGGTTATTAATGCAATGAAAACAATTTTAAACAAAACCGTTACTGTCTCTTTAAATAATAAAAAGAGCACACTTTATTTCTGAATGTTCAAAAAACTATCAAACAAATATCCGATCTTTCTGAAATTTACACCCCAGTGCCTTAATGCTTTGAAAGTATTGCACACCAAATTTCAAGTCTCTAAACCCTTAAATGAGCAAACCGGAGCTAATAGTTCAATTTACCGGTTTAAACACACTACAGTCCCTGCCACAGACTTTGCTGCGGCTTTTACCTTCCTTAGGGGTGATTCAACACAGGATTAAGCCTCCCTGAGTCCTTTTCTCAGCCACAGGACCCTCTCACATGAAGCTGCATGCACTGCCTATGGAAGTAACTGCGCAACTGAGGCGCGAAAATGAGGCCTCCTCCCTCTGCATACCAGAGTGAAGGGGCCTTTCTGACTAGATTAGGCGTCTAAACAACTGCCAGGCGCAAATAAACGTTCCCAAAAGTGTTTCAAAGTTCACAAAAACACTCCAATTGTCATATAATATGATAAAAAACTAATTGATTTAGCCCACAAAAGTGTCAACCAGCATAAAGCCCAATTAATAAGCCTTAATTCTGTTACTGAGTCTAAGAAAATGGCTTAACGGTCCCATAAAGGAAAACTGACAGTCTTCTAGCAATACTGGGTCTTGTTAGAAAAAAGACTGGTCATACCTGAAGCAGATAAGTCTGCAAACTGTTCCCCCCAACTGAAGTTCTCTGGTTTCAACAGTCCTGCGTGGGAACAGCAATGGATTTTAGTTACTGGTGCTAAAATCATACTCCTCTTTAACAGAAATCTTCATCACTTTCTGTTGTAGAGTAAATAGTACAAACCGGCACTATTTTAAAATAACAAACTCTTGATAGAAGAAATAAAAACTACAACTAACACCACAAACTCTTTACCATCCCCATGGAGATGCTACTTGTTCAGAGCGGCAAAGAGAATGACTGGGGGGCGGAGCCAGAGGAGGGGCTATATGGACAGCTTCTGCTGTGTGTCTCTTTGCCATTTCCTGTAAGGGAAGAGAATATCCCACAAGTAAGGATGAAGCCGTGGACCGCACACACCAATGTAGGAGAAACAAACATACAAGATTCAGAATAAAATGTGCAATGAAAGATATCACTGTGTGATCCGTCTTGTCAGCAAGCTATAAGTGCTTTCCTAGATCCGCTGTTTTAAGTCCTGTAGTTTAAGCTTGTAATCAGTCTCGTAAGTTCCAATTAAGTGGAACAACTCTAGGGATTGGAGATGGCGTCAGATAGGACCCAAGTGATCCTCAACGCGTTTCCTCTGGTTACGACCAGACTTTCTCAAGAGGGTGTGTTGAAAACTTTGTGTTCCTTGCTTTTAAATCCAACCCGCTGTCATTCACAGATACGTGTCAGCGTGTGTTAGGCTGATTTTTACTGTCACCTACAGACAACGCTGGTATTAAGGGTATTTACAAACCCGCCGTTAGCCGCAGAAAAGTGAGCGGAGAGCAAAATTTAGCTCCACATCTCACCTCAATACCAGCGCTGCTTACGGTAGCGGTGAGCTGGTAAAATGTGCTCGTGCACGATTTCCCCATAGGAATCAATGGGGGAGAGCCGGTTGAAAAAAAAACTAACACCTGCAAAAAAGCAGCGTTCAGCTCCTAACGCAGCCCCATTGATTCATATGGGGAAATAAAATGTATGTCTACAACTAACACCCTAACATGAACCCCAAGTCTAAACACCCCTAATCTTACACTTATTAACCCCTAATCTGCCGCCCCCAATGTCGCCGCAACCTACCTACATTTATTAACCCCTAATCTGCCGCACCCAACGTCGCTGCCACTATAATAGTTATTAATCCCTAAACCTAAGTCTAACCCTAACCCTAACAACCCCTAACTTAAAAATAATTAAAATAAATCTAAATAAAATAACTACAATTAACTAAATTATTCCTATTTAAAACTAAATACTTACCTATAAAATAAACCCTAAGCTAGCTACAATATAACTAATAGTTACATTGTAGCTAGCTTAGGATTTATTTTTATTTTACAGGCAACTTTGTATTTATTTTAACTAGGTACAATAGTTATTAAATAGTTATTAACTATTTAATAGCTACCTAGTTAAAATAAAGACAAATTTACCTGTAAAATAAAACCTAAACTAAGTTACAATTACACCTAACACTACACTACAATTAAATTAATTTCCTAAATTAACTACAATTAACTACAATTAAATACAATTATCTAAAGTACGGGGAAAAAAAACACTAAATTACAAAAAATAATAAAATAATTACAAGTTTTTTAAACTAATTACACCTAATCTAATCCCCCTAATAAAATAAAAAAGCCCCCCAAAATAATAAAAAGCCCTACCCTATACTAAATTACAAATAGCCCTTAAAAGGGCCTTTTGCGGGGCATTGCCCCAAAGTAATCACCTCTTTTACCTGTAAAAAAAGTACAATACCCCCCAACATTAAAACCCACACACTCAACCCTATTCTAAAACCCACCCAATCCCCCCTTAATAAAACCTAACACTAACCCCTTGAAGATCATCCTACCTTGAGAAGTCTTCACCCAACCGGGCCGAAGTCCTCAACGAAGCCGGGCGAAGTGGTCCTCCAGACGGGCAAAAGTCTTCATCCAAGCCGGGAAGAAAAGGTCCTCCAGAAGGGTAGAAGTCTTCATACAGATGGCATCTTCTATCTTCATCCATCCGGCGCGGAGCGGGTCCATTTTCAAGACATCCGACGCGGAGCATCCTCTTCCTTCTTCATCCGACGACTGAATGAAGGTTCCTTTAAATGACGTCATCCAAGATGGCGTCCCTTCAATTCCGATTGGCTGATAGAATTCTATCAGCCAATCGGAATTAAGGTAGAAAAAATCCTATTGGCTGATGCAATCAGCCAATAGGATTGAACTTCAATCCTATTGGCTGATTAGAACGCGCCGGATGGATGAAGATAGAAGATGCCGTCTGGATGAAGACTTCTGCCGTCTGGGGGACCTCTTCTTCCCGGCTTGGATGAAGACTTCTGCCCGTCTGGAGGACCACTTCGCTCGGCTTCGTTGAGGACTTCAGCCCGGTTGGCTGAAGACTTCTCAAGGTAGGGTGATCTTCAAGGGGTTAGTGTTAGGTTTTATTAAGGGGGGATTGGGTGGGTTTTAGAGTAGGGTTGGTTGCGTGAATGGTGGGTTTTAATGTTGGGGGGGTATTGTACTTTTTTTTTTACAGGTAAAAGAGCTGATTACTTTGGGGCAATGCCCCGCAAAAGGCCCTTTTAAGGGCTATTTGTAATTTAGTATAGGGTAGGGCTTTTTATTATTTTGGGGGGCTTTTTATATTTTATTAGGGGGATTAGATTAGGTGTAATTAGTTTAAAAACTTGTAATTATTTTATTATTTTCTGTCATTTAGTGTTTTTTTTTTTTTCGTACTTTAAATAATTGTATTTAATTGTAGTTAATTTATGGAATTAATGTAATTGTAGTGTAGTGTTAGGTGTAATTGTAACTTAGTTTAGGTTTTATTTTGCAGGTAAATGTGTCTTTATTTTAACTAGGTTGTTATTAAATAGTTAATAATTATTTAATAACTATTGTACCTAGTTAAAATAAATACAAAGTTGCCTGTAACATAAAAATAAATCCTAAAATAGCTACAATGTAACTATTAGTTATATTGTAGCTATCTTAGGGTTTATTTTATAGGTAAGTATTTAGTTTTAAATAGGAATAATTTAGTTAATTGTAGTAATTTTATTTAGATTTATTTAAATTATATTTAAGTTAGGGGGTGTTAGGGTTAGACTTAGATTTAGGTGTTAATAACTTTAATATAGTGGCGGCGACGTTGGGTAAGGCAGATTAGGGGTTAATAAAATTTAACTAGTGTTTGCGAGGCGGTTTAGGGGTTAATATATTTATTATAGTGGTGGCGATGTCCGGTTCGGCAGATTAGGGGTTAAAAATTGTATTTTAGTGTTTGCGATGTGGGGGGGCCTTGGTTTAGGGGTTAGGTAGTTTATGGGTGTTAGTGTACTTTTTTAGCACTTTAGTTAAGAGTTTTATGCTACGGCGTTAGACCATAAAACTCTTAACTACTGACTTTTAAATGTGGTACCAGGCCTGACAGGAGAGGGTCTACCGCTCACTTTTTGGAAGACTCGTAATACCGGCTCTATGCAAGTCCCATTGAAAAAACTAGGATACCCAATTGACGTAAGTGGATTTGCAGTATTTTCGAGTCTGGCCGAAAAAGTGAGTGGTACATCTGTACCTGCAAGGCTCGTAATACCAGCGGGCGTTAAAAAGCAGTGTTGGGACCTCTCAACGCTGCTTTTTAAGGCTAACGCAAGACTCGTAATCTAGCCGAAAGAGATTCCAGCCTCCACAACAAATAAATGACCTTTATTTGACTAAGGGCCTAATGCTGGCTTGAAACATTGTATGTTTGTTCTGGGACCCCATATGTGAAAAATAAAGGTCTTTTATTTGTTGTGGAGGCTGGAATCTCTATCGGCTAGATTACGAGTTTGGCGATAGCCTTAAATAGCAGCGTTGAGAGGTCCCAACGCTGCTTTTAACGCCCGCTGATATTACGAGTCTGGCAGGTACAGGTGTACCGCTCACTTTTCTTCCGCGACTCGAGCTTACCGCAAATCCACTTACGTCAATTGCGTATCCTATCTTTTTAATGGGATTTGCCTAACGCTACTATTACGAGTCTTGGAAAAAGTGAGCGGTACACCCTCTCCTGTCAAGACTCCTACTGCATTTAAAAGTCAGTAGTTAAGAGTTTTATGGGCTAACGCCGTAACATAAAACTCTTAACTAAAGTTCTACAAAGTACACTAACACCCATAAACTACCTATTAACCCCTAAACCGAGCCCCCCCCCCACATTGCAAACACTTAAATAACCCCTAATCTCCCGACCGGACATCACCGCCACTTTAATAAATATATTAACCCCTAAACCGCCGCACTACCGCCTCGCAAACACTAGTTACATTTTATTAACCCCTAATCTGCCATCCTGTCAGGGTGGCAGGAATCAGACGAGAAGTGCAAAAATAATCACACCTTTATTAATAGCAAAAAATAATAAAAAAGTCCACAAGTCAAATAACAAGCCAGGAATCAAAACCAGAGCAGGTAGTCAGACGAGCCGAGTCAGGAACCAAAGCGAATAGTCAGACGAGCCGGAATCAGGAACAAGGAAAACAGCAGAGTCAGGAACAAGCCAGGGATCAGGAACCAGGAAGGACGTCAGGCAGCCAGGTAGTACACAGGAACTCTCACAAACAAGTCTGAGACAACGCAAAGGCAAAGCATACTGAACAGAGGCCCTTTAAATAATAAGTGATGACATCACAATTCTGAGACTGCATCCTGTCTCACATGGATGATGCACACCAGTCTGGCCATAAAAGGAAGTGCAGGAATTGAGCAGCATCCCCCACAATGCACCATAGTCAGGAAGAGAGGTGAGTAAAATGGCTGCCAGCAGCACATGGCAAACACAACAGGGGAAAAAACAGAATTTATGCTTACCTGATAAATTACTTTCTCCAACGGTGTGTCCGGTCCACGGCGTCATCCATTACTTGTGGGAAATATTCTCCCCCACAGGGAAAGGCAAGGAGAGCACACAGCAAGAGCTGTCCATATAGCTCCCCCTCTGGCTCCGCCCCCCAGTCATTCGACCGACGGTTAGGAGAAAAAGGAGAAACTATAGGGTGCCGTGGTGACTGTAGTGTATAAAGAAAAAAATTTTCAACCTTATTAGGAAACCAGGGCGGGCCGTGGACCGGACACACCGTTGGAGAAAGTAATTTATCAGGTAAGCATAAATTCTGTTTTCTCCAACATTGGTGTGTCCGGTCCACGGCGTCATCCATTACTTGTGGGAACCAATACCAAAGCTTTAGGACACGGATGAAGGGAGGAAGCAAATCAGGTTACCTAAATGGAAGGCACCACAGCTTGCAAAACCTTTCTCCCAAAAATAGCCTCCGAAGAAGCAAAAGTATCAAATTAGTAGAATTTGGCAAAAGTGTGCAGAGAAGACCAAGTCGCTGCCTTACATATCTGGTCAACAGAAGCCTCATTCTTGTAGGCCCATGTGGAAGCCACAGCCCTAGTAGAGTGAGCTGTGATACGGTCAGGAGGCTGCCGTCCGGCAGTCTCATAAGCCAAGCGGATAATGCTTTTCAGCCAGAAAGAGAGGTAGCAGTAGCTTTTTGACCTCTCCTCTTACCAGAGTAAACGACAAACAAGGATGAGGTTTGTCTAAAATCTTTTGTTGCTTCTAAATAGAACTTTAAAGCACGAACAACATCTAAATTGTGTAATAAACGTTCCTTCTTTGATGTTCAGAGTGGCAAGGAGAATGACTGGGGGGCGGAGCCAGAGGGGGAGCTATATGGACAGCTCTTGCTGTGTGCTCTCCTTGCCTGTCCCTGTGGGGGAGAATATTTCCCACAAGTAATGGATGACGCCGTGGACCGGACACACCAATGTTGGAGAAACCCTCCTCAACAACCCCTCCCCCGCGGGAGGACATGGAAGGCACGGAGGTGGATGGGAGCATGAACATCAGAGGAGGGAACCCAAGAACGCTCCTCCGGACCGTAGCCTCTTCAGTGAACCAAATACTTTACACGGCCCCTGGACATACGAGAGTCAATAATGCTGCTGACCTCATACTCCTCATGGTTGTTAACAAAGATAGGACGGGGACGAGGCAACACAGTGGTAAACCAATTACAAACCAATGGTTTCAAGAGGGAGACATGAAAAACAGAATTTATGCTTACCTGATAAATTACTTTCTCCAACGGTGTGTCCGGTCCACGGCGTCATCCTTACTTGTGGGATATTCTCTTCCCCAACAGGAAATGGCAAACTGCCCAGCAAAGCTGGTCACATGATCCCTCCTAGGCTCCGCCTACCCCAGTCATTCGACCGACGTAAAGGAGGAATATGCATAGGAGAAATCATATGATACCGTGGTGACTGTAGTTAGATAAAATAATTCATCAGACCTGATTAAAAAACCAGGGCGGGCCGTGGACCGGACACACCGTTGGAGAAAGTAATTTATCAGGTAAGCATAAATTCTGTTTTCTCCAACATAGGTGTGTCCGGTCCACGGCGTCATCCTTACTTGTGGGAACCAATACCAAAGCTTTAGGACACGGATGATGGGAGGGAGCAAATCAGGTCACCTAGATAGAAGGCACCACGGCTTGCAAAACCTTTCTCCCAAAAATAGCCTCCGAAGAAGCAAAAGTATCAAATTTGTAAAATTTAGTAAAAGTGTGCAGTGAAGACCAAGTCGCTGCCTTACATATCTGATCAACAGAAGCCTCGTTCTTGAAGGCCCATGTGGAAGCCACAGCCCTCGTGGAGTGAGCTGTGATTCTTTCAGGAGGCTGCCGTCCGGCAGTCTCATAAGCCAATCGGATGATGCTTTTAAGCCAAAAAGAGAGAGAGGTAGAAGTTGCTTTTTGACCTCTCATTTTACCAGAATAAACAACAAACAAAGAAGATGTTTGTCTGAAATCCTTTGTAGCCTCTAAATAGAATTTTAGAGCACGAACTACATCCAAATTGTGCAACAAACGTTCCTTCTTTGAAACTGGATTCGGACACAAAGAAGGCACAACTATCTCCTGGTTAATATTTTTGTTAGAAACAACTTTCGGAAGAAAACCCGGTTTAGTACGCAAAACCACCTTATCTGCATGGAACACCAGATAAGGAGAAGAACACTGCAGAGCAGATAACTCTGAAACTCTTCTAGCAGAAGAAATTGCAACCAAAAACAAAACTTTCCAAGATAGTAACTTAATATCTACGGAATGTAAGGGTTCAAACGGAACCCCTTGAAGAACTGAAAGAACTAAATTGAGACTCCAAGGAGGAGTCAAAGGTTTGTAAACATGCTTGATTCTAACCAGAGCCTGAACAAAAGCTTGAACATCTGGCACAGCCGCCAGTTTTTTGTGAAGTAAAACAGATAAAGCAGAAATCTGTCCCTTCAAAGAACTTGCAGATAATCCTTTCTCCAAACCCTCTTGTAGAAAGGATAGAATCTTAGGAATTTTTATCTTGTTCCATGGGAATCCTTTAGATTCACACCAACAGATATATTTTTTCCATATTTTATGGTAAATTTTCCTAGTTACAGGCTTTCTAGCCTGAATAAGAGTATCAATGACAGAATCTGAAAACCCACGCTTTGATAAAATCAAGCGTTCAATCTCCAAGCAGTCAGTTGGAGTGAAGCCAGATTCGGATGTTCGAATGGACCTTGAACAAGAAGGTCCTGTCTCAAAGGTAGCTTCCATGGTGGAGCCGATGACATATTCACCAGGTCTGCATACCAAGTTCTGCGTGGCCACGCAGGAGCTATCAAGATCACCGAAGCCCTCTCCTCATTGATCCTGGCTACCAGCCTGGGAATGAGAGGAAACGGTGGGAATACATAAGCTAGGTTGAAGGTCCAAGGTGCTACTAGTGCATCTACTAGAGTCGCCTTGGGATCCCTGGATCTGGACCCGTAGCAAGGAACCTTGAAGTTCTGACGAGACGCCATCAGATCCATGTCTGGAATGCCCCATAATTTAGTTATTTGGGCAAAGATTTCCGGATGGAGTTCCCACTCCCCCGGATGGAAAGTCTGACGACTCAGAAAATCCGCTTCCCAATTTTCCACTCCTGGGATGTGGATTGCAGACAAGTGGCAGGAGTGATTCTCCGCCCATTGAATTATTTTGGTCACTTCTTCCATCGCCAGGGAACTCCTTGTTCCCCCCTGATGGTTGATATATGCAACAGTCGTCATGTTGTCTGATTGAAACCTTATGAATTTGGCCATTGCTAGTTGAGGCCAAGCTTTGAGAGCATTGAATATCGCTCTCAGTTCCAGAATGTTTATCGGGAGAAGAGATTCTTCCCGAGACCATAGACCCTGAGCTTTCAGGGGTTCCCAGACCGCGCCCCAGCCCACCAGACTGGCGTCGGTAGTGACAATGACCCACTCTGGTCTGCGGAAGCTCATTCCCTGTGACAGGTTGTCCAGGGTCAGCCACCAACGGAGTGAATCTCTGGTTCTCTGATCTACTTGGATCGTCGGAGACAAGTCTGTATAATCCCCATTCCACTGTCTGAGCATGCACAGTTGTAATGGTCTTAGATGAATTCGCGCAAAAGGAACTATGTCCATTGCTGCAACCATCAAACCTATTACTTCCATGCACTGCGCTATGGAAGGAAGAAGAACAGAATGAAGCACTTGACAAGAGCTTAGAAGTTTTGATTTTCTGGCCTCTGTCAGAAAAATCTTCATTTCTAAGGAATCTATTATTGTTCCCAAGAAGGGAACTCTTGTTGACGGGGATAGAGAACTTTTTTCTACGTTCACTTTCCACCCGTGAGATCTGAGAAAGGCTAGGACAATGTCCGTATGAGCCTTTGCTTTTGACAGAGACGACGCTTGAATCAGTATGTCGTCCAAGTAAGGTACTACTGCAATGCCCCTTGGTCTTAGCACCGCTAGAAGGGATCCTAGTACCTTTGTGAAAATCCTTGGAGCAGTGGCCAATCCGAATGGAAGTGCCACAAACTGGTAATGCTTGTCCAGAAAGGCGAACCGTAGGAACCGATGATGTTCCTTGTGGATAGGAATATGTAGATACGCATCCTTTAAATCCACCGTGGTCATGAACTGACCTTCCTGGATGGTAGGAAGAATTGTTCGAATGGTTTCCATTTTGAACGATGGAACCCTGAGAAATTTGTTTAGAATCTTGAGATCTAAAATTGGTCTGAATGTTCCCTCTTTTTTGGGAACTATGAACAGATTGGAGTAAAACCCCATCCCTTGTTCTCCTAATGGAACAGGATGAATCACTCCCATTCTTAACAGGTCTTCTACACAATGTAAGAATGCCTGTCTCTTTATTTGGTTTGAAGACAATTGAGACCTGTGGAACCTTCCCCTTGGGGGCAGTTCCTTGAATTCCAGGAGATAACCTTGAGAAACTATTTCTAGCGCCCAAGGATCCTGAACATCTCTTGCCCAAGCCTGAGCAAAGAGAGAGAGTCTGCCCCCCACCAGATCCGGTCCCGGATCGGGGGCCAACACTTCATGCTGTTTTAGTAGCAGTGGCAGGTTTCTTGGCCTGCTTACCCTTGTTCCAGCCTTGCATCGGTCTCCAGGCTGGTTTGGTTTGAGAACTATTACCCTCTTGCTTAGGGGGTGTAGAATTTGAGGCTGGTCCGTTTCTGCGAAAGGGACGAAAATTTTGCTTATTTTTAGCCTTAAAAGACCTATCCTGAGGAAGGGCGTGGCCCTTTCCCCCAGTGATGTCTGAAATAATCTCTTTCAAGTCAGGGCCAAACAGCGTTTTACCCTTGAAAGGGATGTTAAGCAATTTGTTCTTGGAGGACACATCCGCTGACCAAGACTTTAGCCAAAGCGCTCTGCGCGCCACAATAGCAAAACCTGAATTTTTCGCCGCTAATCTAGCTAATTGCAAAGTGGCGTCTAAGATAAAAGAGTTAGCCAATTTAAGTGCTTGAACTCTGTCCATAACCTCCTCATACGAAGATTCTTTATTGAGCGACTTTTCTAGTTCCTCGAACCAGAAACACGCTGCTGTAGTGACAGGAACAATGCATGAAATTGGTTGTAGAAGGTAACCTTGCTGAACAAACATCGTCTTAAGCAAACCCTCTAATTTTTTATCCATAGGATCTTTGAAAGCACAACTATCTTCTATAGGGATAGTAGTGCATTTGTTTAGAGTAGAAACCGCCCCCTCGACCTTGGGGACTGTCTGCCATAAGTCCTTTCTGGGGTCGACCATAGGAAATAATTTCTTAAATATAGGGGGAGGAACAAAAGGTATGCCGGGCCTTTCCCATTCCTTATTTACAATGTCCGCCACCCGCTTGGGTATAGGAAAAGCATCGGGGGGCACCGGGACCTCTAGGAACTTCTCCATCTTACATAATTTCTCTGGAATGACCAAATTGTCACAATCATCCAGAGTAGATAACACCTCCTTAAGCAGAGCGCGGAGATGTTCTAACTTAAATTTAAATGTAATAACATCAGGTTCAGCTTGTTGAGAAATTTTTCCTGACTCTGAAATTTCTCCCTCAGACAAAACCTCCCTCCTGGCCCCTTCAGATGGGTGTGAGGGTATGTCAGAACCATTATCATCAGCGTCCTCATGCTCTTCAGTATCTAAAACAGAGCAATCGCGCTTTCTCTGATAAGTGGGCATTTTGGATAAAATGTTTTTAATAGAATTATCCATTACAGCCGTTAATTGTTGCATAGTAAGAAGTATTGGCGCACTAGATGTACTAGGGACCTCTTGTGTGGGCAAGACTGGTGTAGACACAGAAGGGGATGATGCAGTACCATGCTTACTCCCCTCACTTGAGGAATCATCTTGGGCAACATCATTATCAGTGACATCATTGTCCCTACTTTTTTTGGACATTATGTCACATTCATCACATATATTTAAATGGGGAGGAACCTCGGCTTTCAAACATACAGAACATCGTCTATCTGATGGTTCAGACATGTTAACAGGCATAAACTTGATAACAAAGCACAAAAAACGTTTTAAAATAAAACCGTTACTGTCACTTTAAATTTTAAACTGAACACACTTTATTACTGAATATGTGAAAAAGTATGAAGGAATTGTACAAAATTCACCAAAATTTCACCACAGTGTCTTAAAGCCTTAAAAGCATTGCACACCAAATTTGGAAGCTTTAACTCTTAAAATAACGGAACCGGAGCCGTTTTTACATTTAACCCCTATACAGTCCCTGGTATCTGCTTTGCTGAGACCCAACCAAGCCCAGAGGGGAATACGATACCAAATGACGCCTTCAATAAGCTTTTTTCAGTGGTTCTTAGCTCCTCACACATGCATCTGCATGCCTTGCTTTCCAAAAACAACTGCGCATTAGTGGCGCGAAAATGAGGCTCTGCCTATGACTAGAAAAGGCCCCCAGTGAAAAAGGTGTCCAATACAGTGCCTGCCGTTTTTTTAATACAATCCCCAAGATTAAAAGAACTATTTATAGTTATAATCCACTAAATATACTTATAAAGTAATCGTTTTAGCCCAGAAAAATGTCTACCAGTCTTTAAAGCCCTTGTGAAGCCCTTTATTCTTATACTAAACTAAGAAAATGGCTTACCGGTTCCCATAGGGAAAATGACAGCTTCCAGCATTACCAAGTCTTGTTAGAAATGTGTCATACCTCAAGCAGCAAAGTCTGCCCACTGTTTCCCCCAACTGAAGTTACTTCATCTCAACAGTCCTGTGTGGAAACAGCCATCGATTTTAGTAACGGTTGCTAAAATCATCTTCCTCTTACAAACAGAAATCTTCATCTCTTTTCTGTTTCAGAGTAAATAGTACATACCAGCACTATTTTAAAATAACAAACTCTTGATTGAAGAATAAAAACTACATTTAAACACCAAAAAACTCTTAGCCATCTCCGTGGAGATGTTGCCTGTGCAACGGCAAAGAGAATGACTGGGGTAGGCGGAGCCTAGGAGGGATCATGTGACCAGCTTTGCTGGGCTCTTTGCCATTTCCTGTTGGGGAAGAGAATATCCCACAAGTAAGGATGACGCCGTGGACCGGACACACCTATGTTGGAGAAAACATTGGAGATGCGCATAGCAGGAGGAAGGTCAAGAGCGTAGGCCACAGGATTAACCCGTCAGAGTATTCAAAAAGGACCAACATAACAGGGAGCCAATTTATTGGAAGGCACACAAAGGTTCAAGTTGCGGGAGGACAGCCAAACTCTCTCACCAACCTGGTAGGAAGGTGCGGGCAGACGCCTACGATCAGCCTGGAACTTTTGGCACTGCATAGAGCGATGAAGGCAATCCTGAATCTGCCCCCACGTGGAACGGAGTTGCCGGAGATGCTCCTCCAAAGCCAGAATACCCTGAGACATGAATGAATCGGGCAACAAGGATGGTTGAAACCCATAATTCGCCATGAACGGGGATATCTTGGAAGAAGCATTAATAGCACTATTACGAGCAAACTCTGCCCAAGGTAACAGTTCAGACCAATTATTGTGGTGATCTGAGACATAGCAATGGAGGAACTGTTCCAGAGCTTGATTAGACCGTTCCGCAGCCCCATTGGATTGAGGGTGATATGCCGAGGAGAAGGAAAGCTGAATCCCCATTTGAGCACAAAAGGAACACCAAAATCTGGAGACAAACTGGCTACCCCGGTCCGACACTATCTCCTTGGGTAACCCATGTAAACGGAAGACCTCCCGGGCAAAAATTGAAGCAAGCTCCTGAGCGGTAGGCAGCTTCATCAAGGGAATGCAATGTGACATTTTAGAAAAACGGTCAACCACCATAAGGATAACAGTATTGCCATTGGAAACAGGGAGCTCGACAATGAAGTCCATGGAAAGATGTGTCCAAGGACGCTCACCATTAGCAGTAGGTTGAAGAAGACCCACAGGAAGACGTAGAGGAGTCTTATTCTGTGCACAAACTGAGCAGGAGGCAACATACGCAGCAACATCAGAACGAAGACCTGGCCACCAGAATTGTCGAGTGACAGACCAAATCATTTGGTTCTTGCCTGGGTGACCTGCGGCTTTAGGATAGTGGTAAGTGTGCAAAAGTTTAGTTTGAAGATTCTCAGGAACAAAACACTTACCACTAGGTTTCTCAGGAGGTGCATTGGTTTGTGCAGCCAGGATCTCCTCCCCCAAGGGAGAAATTAATCAAATTAGTACGTATGGTAGCCAAAATATGGTCAGGAGGTATAGCAGGAGTAGGTACAGACTCCTCCTTGGACAGAGGCGAAAATTGTCGAGAGAGGGCATCAGCCCTAACATTCTTACTACCAGGCAGGAAGGAGACCACATAATTAAACCGAGACAAAAATAGCGCCCATCTGGCCTGTCGGGCGACAAACGTTTTGCTTCAGATAGATAAGTTAAATTCTTGTGGTCAGTAAGAATGAGCACTGGCACGCTAGTACCCTCGAGAAGATGCCTCCATTCCTTAAGTGCCAAAATTATGGCCAGTAATTATGGCCACTGCAGAACTTCAGATAACTTGTCAGGATCCATGGAGAACCCTGCAACGGAGATAACATAACCTAGGAAGGTTACTTGAGTCTGATGGAACGCACATTTCTCGAGTTTACAAAACAGGCCTTTCTCACGTAGTCTCTGAAGAACCCGTGTAACATCAGAACGATGAGCCTCAAGTGTGGGTGAGTGTATGAGGATGTCGTCTAAGTACACCACAACACACTGTTGCAACATATCTCGTAGGACATCATTAATAAATTCCTGAAAAACAGCAGGAGCATTA
The DNA here is from genome assembly GCF_027579735.1 of Bombina bombina. Classification (NCBI taxonomy): domain Eukaryota; kingdom Metazoa; phylum Chordata; class Amphibia; order Anura; family Bombinatoridae; genus Bombina; species Bombina bombina. The sequence continues at coordinate 449,590,126 of NC_069501.1, read as the reverse complement.
CATAGGCCAAAGGGCATTACAAAATACTCATAATGCCCGCTCCTGGTGTTAAATGCTGTTTTCCATTCATGGCCCTCCTTAATCCTAACGAAATTGTATGCTCCTCTCAAATCAAGTTTAGTAAAGACCGTAGCTCTCTTGAGGCGGTCAAAGAGTTCCGTAATAAGCGGAATAGGGTAAGCATTCTTAACGGTAAGACGATTAAGACCCCTATAATCAATACATGGTCTTAACTCGCCACCCTTTTTCTTCACAAAGAAGAAGCCAGCCCCTGCAGGAGAGCAGGATTTGCGGATGATCCCCCGCGACAGAGCATCGGCAACATACTCCTCCATAGCACAATTCTCTGCAACAGACAGAGGGTACACCTGGCCCCGAGGAGGAATGGCTCCGGGTTGCAGGTCTATGGCACAATCGTAAGACCGGTGAAGAGGCAACGTACCGGTACGCACCTTGTCAAACATGTCTAGGAACTCTCGGTACTCCTCTGGCAATTGAGAAACCGAAGAAGTGCACAAGACTAACTGGTTTCCGAAGACAATTGGAAATACTAGTATTACACTCAGAACAGGGGTATTCTACTTCTCTCATACGTATACATATAAATACATATATACACATATAAATACATATTTACACACATATATATATATATATAAAACAGAAAGAGAACAAAAACAGAATTTATGCTTACCTGATAAATTACTTTCTCTTACGGTGTATCCAGTCCACGGATTCATCCTTACTTGTGGGATATTCTCAATCCCTACAGGAAGTGGCAAAGAGAGCGCACAGCAGAGCTGTCCATATAGCTCCCCTCAGGCTCCGCCCCCCCAGTCATTCGACCGACGGTTAGGAGAAAAAGGAGAAACTATAGGGTGCAGTGGTGATGGTAGTTTTACTAAATAAATTTGAACCTGACTTAATTGCCAGGACGGGCCGTGGACTGGATACACCATAAGAGAAAGTAATTTATCAGGTAAGCATAAATTCTGTTTTCTCTTACATGGTGTATCTAGTCCACGGATTCATCCTTACTTGTGGGATACCAAAGCTTTAGGACACGAATGAAGGGAGGGAACAAGTCAGGTAACCTAAACGGAAGGCACCACTGCTTGCAAAACCTTTCTCCCAAAAATAGCCTCCGAAGAAGCAAAAGTATCGAATTTGTAAAATTTGGCAAATGTATGCAGTGAAGACCAAGTCGCTGCCTTACAAATCTGTTCAACAGAAGCCTCATTCTTGAAAGCCCATGTGGAAGCCACAGCTCTGGTGGAATGAGCTGTAATTCGTTCAGGAGGCTGCTGTCCAGCAGTCTCATAAGCCAATCGGATGATGCTTTTCAGCCAGAAGGAAAGAGAGGTAGCAGTCGCTTTCTGACCTCTCCTCTTACCAGAATAGACAACAAACAAGGATGATGTTTGTCTGAAATCCTTAGTTGCATTTAAATAGAATTTTAAAGCACGAACCACATCAAGATTGTGTAACAGTTGTTCCTTCTTAGAAGCTGGATTAGGGCACAGAGAAGGAACAATGATTTCCTGGTTAATATTCTTATTAGAAACCACTTTTGGAAGGAAACCAGGTTTGGTACGCAAAACCACCTTATCTGCATGGAACACCAGATAGGGTGAGTTATACTGCAAAGCAGACAATTCAGAAACTCTTCGAGCAGAAGAAATAGCTACCAAAAACAAAACTTTCCATGATAATAACTTAATATCTATGGAATGTAAAGGTTCAAACGGAACCCCTTGAAGAACTGAAAGAACTAAATTTAGACTCCATGGAGGAGCCACAGGTTTGTAAACAGGCTTGATTCTAACTAGAGCCTCTGCAAACGCCTGAACGTCTGGCACAGCTGCCAGATGCTTGTGTAACCGGATAGATAGAGCAGATATCTGTCCCTTTAAGGAACTAGCTGACAAACCTTTCTCCAATCCTTCTTGGAGTAAAGACAATATCCTTGGAATCCTAATCTTACTCCACGAGTAACCCTTGGATTCACACCAACAAAGATATTTCCGCCATATCTTATGGTAAATTTTCCTGGTGACAGGCTTTCTGGCCTGGATCAGAGTATCTATAACTGATTCAGAGAACCCACGCTTAGCTAGAATTAAGCGTTCAATCTCCAAGCAGTCAGTTGCAGAGAAACTAGATTTGGATGCTTGAAAGGACCTTGTATTAGAAGATCCTGCCTCGATGGCAGTTTCCATGGTGGAACCGATGACATGTCCACTAGGTCTGCATACCAAGTCCTGCATGGCCACGCAGGCGCTATCAGAATTACCAAACCTTCTCCTGTTTGATTCTGGCTACTAGTCGAGGGAGAAGAGGAAACGGTGGAAAGACATAAGCTAGACTGAATGACCAAGGTGCTACTAAAGCATCTATCAATGCCGCCTTGGGATCCCTGAACCTGGATCCGTAAAGGGGAAGTTTGGTGTTCTGACGGGACGCCATCAGATCCAACTCTGGAATGCCCCATAGCTGGGTCAGCTGGGCAAAAACCTCCGGGTGCAGTTCCCACTCCCCCGGGTGAAAAGTCTGACGACTCAGAAAATCCGCCTCCCAGTTGTCTACTCCTGGGATGTGAATTGCAGATAGGTGGCAGGAGTGATCCTCCGCCCATTTGATGATCTTGGTTACTTCCTTCATTGCTAGGGAACTCTTTGTTCCTCCCTGATGATTGATGTACGCTACAGTCGTGATGTTGTCCGACTGAAATCTGATGAATTTGGCCTCCGCTAGTTGAGGCCAAGCTTGGAGCGTATTGAATATCGCTCTCAGTTCCAATCGGGAGAAGAGATTCTTCCCGAGACCATAGACCCTGAGCTTTCAGAGAGTCCCAGACCGCACCCCAGCCTAACAGACTGGCATCGGTCGTGACAATGATCCACTCCGGTCTGCGGAAGCTCATTCCCTGAGACAGGTGATCCTGAGATAACCACCAGAGAAGAGAGTCTCTGGTTTTCTGGTCCATTTGTATTTGAGGAGACAAATCTGCATAATCCCCATTCCACTGCTTGAGCATGCACAGTTGCAGTGGTCTTAGATGAATTCTGGCAAAAGGGACTACGTCCATTGCCGCAACCATTAATCCGATTACCTCCATGCACTGAGCCACCTAGGGCCGAGGAATGGAATGAAGAACTCGGCAAGTAGTTAAAAGCTTTGACTTCCTGACCTCTGTCAGAAATATTTTCATTTCTACCGAGTCTATTAGTGTTCCCAGGAAGGGAACCCTTGTGAGCGGGGACAGAGAACTCTTTTCTACGTTCACCTTCCACCCGTGAGACCTTAGAAAAGCCAGAACCATGTCCATATGAGCCTTGGCTCTGTGAAAAGACGACGCCTGTATTAAGATGTCGTCTAGGTAAGGTGCTACTGCAATGCCCCGCGGTCTTAGTACCGCTAGAAGGGACCCTAGCACCTTTGTGAAAATTCTGTGAGCGGTGGCCAACCCGAAAGGAAGGGCCACGAACTGGTAATGCGTGTCCAGAAAGGCGAACCTTAGGAACTGATGATGATCTTTGTGGATAGGGATATGTAGGTACGCATCCTTTAGATCCACGGTAGTCATATATTGACCTTCCTGGATCATCGGTAAGATTGTCCGAATGGTTTCCATTTTGAAAGATGGAACTCTGAGGAATTTGTTTAGAATCTTTAGATCCAGGATTGGCCTGAAAGTTCCTTCCTTTTTGGGAACTACAAACAGGTTTGAGTAAAATCCCAGTCCTTGTTCTGCAACTGGGTGTATCACTCCCATCTTTAGAAGATCTTCTACACAGCGTAAGAATGCCTCTTTCTTTGTCTGGTCTGAAGACAAACGAGAAATGTGGAACCTTCCCCTTGGGGGAGAGTCCTTGAATTCTAGAAGATACCCCTGAGCAACAATTTCTAATGCCCAGGGATCTGGAACATCTCTTGCCCAAGCCTGAGCAAAGAGAGAAAGTCTGACCCCTACTAGATCCGGTCCCGGATCGGGGGCTACCCCTTCATGCTGTCTTGGTAGCAGACGCAGGTTTCTTGGCCTGTTTACCCTTGTTCCAGCCCTGCAAGGATTTCCAGGTTGCTTTGGGCTGTGAAGCGTTACCCTCCTGCTTTGCGGCAGCAGAGGTTGAAGCAGGTCCGCTCCTGAAGTTGCGAAAAGAGCGAAAATTAGCCTTGTTTTTGGCCTTAAACGGTCTATCCTGCGGGAGGGCATGGCCCTTCCCCCCAGTGATATCCGCGATAATTTCTTTCAACTCGGGACCAAAAAGGGTCTTGACCTTGAAAGGAATGTTTAGTAACTTTGTTTTGGACGACACATCAGCCAACCAAGATTTGAGCCAAAGCGCTCTTCGCGCCATAATGGCAAAACCTGAATTTTTCGCCGCTAACTTAGCTAATTGGAAAGCGGCATCAGTGATAAAAGAATTAGCCAGCTTTAGAGCATGAATTCTATCCATGACTTCGTCATATGAAGTCTCCCTCTGAAGCGACTCCTCCAGCGCCTCAAACCAAAAAGCCGCTGCAGTAGTTACAGGAATAATGCAGGCAATTGGCTGAAGAAGGAAACCTTGTTGAACAAAGATTTTCTTCAGTAAACCTTCCAATTTTTTATCCATAGGATCTTTGAAAGCACAACTGTCTTCTATTGGGATAGTTGTACGCTTAGCAAGTGTTGAAACTGCTCCCTCTACCTTAGGGACTGTCTGCCACGCGTCCCGCCTGGGGTCATTTATGGGGAACATTTTCTTAAAGACAGGGGGGGGAACAAAAGGTACACCTGGTCTCTCCCACTCCCTATCCACAATATCCGCCACCCTCTTCGGGATCGGAAACGCATCAGTGTATACAGGGACCTGTACATTTTACACAATTTTTCTGGGACCACTATGGAGTCACAATCATCCAGCGTAGCTAAAACCTCTTTAAGCAGGAGGCGGAGGTGTTCCAGCTTAAATTTAAACGCTAAGGAATCTGACTCTGCCCGCTGAGGAACTTTTCCTGTGTCAGAAATTTCTCCCTCGGACAGACCGTCCCTCACTGCCACTTCAGAGTGTTGTGAGGGTACTACAGATAAATCATCCAAAGCTTCTGATTGCTCATCCTCTGTTCTTAAAACTGAGCTATCACGCTTCTTTGGAAAAACTGGCAGTTTGGATAAAAATGCTGCAAGGGAATTATCCATAACTGCTGCTAATTGTTGTAAGGTAATAGGGGCCAATGCGCTAGAGGTACTAGGCATCGCTTGCGCGGGCGTAACTGGTGTCGACACATGGGGAGAGGAAGAAGGACTGTCCTCGTTACCTTCCGTTAAAGAATCATCTTGGGCTACATTTTTAAGTGTCACTGCATGGTCTTTAAAATGTTTAGATACCTTAGCACACTTTAAACACAAATGCAATGGGGGTACCGCCATGGCTTTTAAACACATAGAACAAGGTCTATCTGAAGGCTCAGACATGTTTGACAGACTTAGACAGCACTCAAATACAGTAAAAAACACTTTTTGAAAAAACGGTACTGTGCCTTTAAATAATAAAAAGCGCACACTTTTTTACCAAATCTCCAAAAAACATCCAATCTTTATGAAATTTTCACCATATGATCCTAATGCTTTGAAATGATTGCACACAAAGTTTCAAGACAATTAACCCCTTATTGCCCAAACCGGAGCAAATTGAAGCAGGCTACCGGTTAAATACACTACAGCACGATGCCACAGTCTCTGCTGTGGCCCTACCTTCCTTGGGGATTACTTTTGGACGAAAATAAGCCTCCCTGGAGTCCTCCAGCAATCTCTGGACTCTACACGTGAAGCTGCATGAAGCTGTCTTGCAAAAGAACTACGCAACTGAGGCGCGAAAATGAGGCCCCCTCCCTCTTCACTCCGGAGTTGTGGGGCCTTCCCAAGCCTAATTAGGTGTCTAAAAATATGCCAGGCGTATTAAAACCCCAAAAAGTGTTCCAAACATAAAAAACACCTTTGCAAACATGAGATTATAGTAATAAAATAATCGATTTAGCCCATAACAGTGTCCACCAGTGTTTAAGCCCTTTAACTAAGCCATCCTTCTATACTAAGTCTCAGAAAATGGCTTACCTTCCCACATGGGGATTTCTGTCAGTCTTCTAGCACTACCAAGTCTTGTTAGAAAAAAAGTGACTGAGCATACCTTAAGCAGTTAAGCCTGCAAACTGTTCTCCCCAACTGAAGTTCTCCGGTACTCAACAGTCCTGTGTGGGAACAGCGATGGATTTTAGTTACAACATGCTAAAATCTTTTTCCTCTCAGCAGAAATCTTCATCACTTTCTGCCTCAGAGTAAATAGTACAAACCGGCACTATTTTAAAATAACAAACTTTTGATTGAAGAAATAAAAACTACAAATCTAACACCACATACTCTTTAACCTCCCGTGGAGATGCTACTTGTTAGAGCGGCAAAGAGAATGACTGGGGAGGCGGAGCCTGAGGGGAGCTATATGGACAGCTCTGCTGTGTGCTCTCTTTGCCACTTCCTGTAGGGATTGAGAATATCCCACAAGTAAGGTTGAATCCGTGGACTGGATACACCATGTAAGAGAAAAGGAATTATATAGTGCTATTTCTATCTCCTATAAGCCATATATATATATATATATATATATATATATATATATATACTAATCATAACGTGGACATCTATATCATAAAATATATTGCTTATAGATGCTATAATTCTATGGTGTGGACAGTCTTTCTTTAAAGCAAAATTAATACTAAGTATATACAATGTGTGTAAGTCCTTGAGTCACAATTGTAAAGAGTGTGTGGTATGCTTTAAACCCAAAATGAAAAAACTTCTGAAATGCCTACTTACAGAAAAGAACCTCAATCATAAGTAAGGTAGTAGCACTGCAGGGGGGCACTTTATTATGCACTGTTAGGATCAGGATATGTCTTGTAGTTCTTATCACCTTTACACCTCCAGAACTCTGCATTCCTTTCTGGGTGAGTGTGGAATTACCCTTCTTCCAGATTGGTCGTATGGGAAACTTCCAGATTCGTCACTTAGAAATTTTTGATATAGAGGACCATTTATCAAGCTCCGTATGGAGCTTGAGGGCCCGTGTTTCTGGGGAGTCTTCAGGCTCGCCAGAAACACAAGTTATGGAGCAGCGGTCTAAAGACCGCTGCTCCATAACCCTGTCCGCCTGCTTTGATGAGGCGGACAGGAATCGCCACAATTCAACCCAATCGAGTACGATCGGGTTGAATGACACCTCCCTGCTGGCGGCCGATTGGCCGCGAATCTGCAGGGGGCGGCGTTGCACCAGCAGCTCTTGTGAGCTGCTGGTGCAATGCTGAATACGGAGAGCGTATTGCTCTCCGCATTCAGCGATGTCTGTCGGACCTGATCCGCACTGTCGGATCAGGTCCGACAGACATTTGATAAATAGGCCTCAAAGGCTCTTTTGTAGTATGGTAAACTTCCAAGGTTCTCTCACAGGAGTTGATATAGAAATAGAAAAAAAATCTGCAATAGTGTGATAAAGTTTTAAAACAAGTTTTATTAAAACATTTAATCTCTTAAAAATGCCTGCTTACATTTATAGCCCTCAGACACATATGAGGTATTGTTAAAGCCTTGATACACAATCGTTGGTAACAGTTTCTATCTAATTCAAGCCAATCTGATATCCCCAGTTAGCGTGATGTAAACTGGTTAGTATGCAGGAAAAACCGGATCACCCGGTAAGTAAAAAAAAGTCAATATAGCTTACTTTATCTTGATTCGTCTAACACGTTTCGAAGGATGAATTCAAATACTTCCTTCTTCTCAGAGATTTGCTTACAGTCACCCAGAAAGGAATACAGAGTTCTGGAGGTGTAAAGGTGATAAGAACTACAAGACATATCCTGATCCTAACAGTGCACAATAAAAGTGCCCCCCCTGCAGTGCTACTACCTTACCTCATATGATTGAGGTTCTTTTCTGTAAGTAGGCATTTCAGAAGTTTTTTCGTTTTGGGTATAAAGCATACCACACACTCTTTACAATTGTATATCAAGGACTTACACACATTGTATATACTTTGTATTAATTTTGCTTTAAAGAAAGACTGTCCACACCATACAATTATAGCATCTATAAGCAATATATTGTATGATATATAGATGTTCACGTTATGATTAGTGTATATATATATATATATATATATATATATAATTTATTTTTTATTGTTATTAGAATATCGCTTATAGGAGATAGAAATAGCACTATATAATTCCTTTTTTGTTCTCTTTCTGTTCTATATTTCATAGAAGGTATTTGAGGGAATAGTTTATTTTCAAATATACCTTTTCTAAAGGAATAACAGCTTATATTTCTATTTACTTGCTAAAAGGAAGCCTGTGACTCAGTATATACTTTTGTTGCGCCTTTATATTTTCTCTTTTTGTCTGCTAACACACATACAGTATACATATATATATATATATATATATACACACAATATATTATATATATAAATATATATATAAACATACATATACATATTTAGACGTGTATGTAAGTATGTATGTATCTTTATGTTAAAGTCCTTTGCATTCCTTTTGAGTCCTCACATCTGTGAGCCCTTAAAACTGTTTAATACATTTTTATTATTTAATTAAATTTTATCAGACAGTGTTATCATGAGTGTAACTGTACTGTTAAAGGACCACTCAGTGCAGTAGAATTAATAATAATAATAATAATTAATAATAATAATAATAATTAACAGGTGAATAATAAAAAGACAATGTAATAACACCTACTCTAAATTTCAAATAAGCATTAGATTTTTTCTGGCTAATTTATTTTTTCCTCTAATTTTACGGCCCCCTGCATCATGTGACAGACATCAGCCAATCACAGACTAGTATACATATACCTTGTGAGCTTGTGCACATAGTCAGTAGAATCTTGTTCCCCAGAAAGTGTGTATATAAAAAAACTGTGCAAAATGTGATAATCGAAGTAAATTGAAAAGTGTCTTAAAACTGCATGCTCTTTCTGAATCATAAAAGTTTATTTTGACTTGAGTGCCCCTTTAACTGTATTTTTTATGTTTTGTGCCACTTTTTTGTCTTGTTAAACAGTTATCAAGAGGTCTGAAGTCATCCTAACCTGATCCACGTTAAATTCAATTGGGATCAAGCAAACACATTTGGTTTAACTCATAATACAAAGCCCTGTGAAATATAACTTGAGCGCTAGAGTTAGCGCACCACTCTGTATCTATGTTGGATGCCAAGAGAAATTAGAGGAAAAATTATTCAGGATATTAGTATAAATAGACATGTATTCTCTTCTTGGGACACTATCCTTAAAACGTATAAAGGAGTTTGCACCATTTTTATTTAAAGCAAAATTGTTATTTGGTTATGAACCGCATACCCTGATGACAAAGGTATAGGAGATACAGTTCCAATTTATAGACTTTTAGAACAAGGTATACTAAAAACAGTTAAAGAGTTGAACCACTAAATGCCCCACCAACCCACAAGTGTAACATTAGGAGGCATTTGTTTCAAATTGCACTGAACAGTGCAAGTTCTTTAAATGCAAGAAGAATATGTAAAGATTGGACACGTTGGAAAGATTGTGCGCAAGAATTGTTATCTTTAGAGGAAAATGGCTACATAAAAAGAAGTAAACTGGAAATCTACAGTTCAGTAAGATTCAACTGGGAAGAGTTTAGAAATAGATGAAGAGAAACATTAGGATCACTCTAACACTAGATCACTCCCCATGAATTCCCTTTCAACCTGCAACCATATGCCTATTAACGTTCCAAGGGGCTCTGAGGTTGAAAAGACAAATCCCATGTGGTACATTGTTGTTCTTTATTTTGCTCTTTTCATTGATGTTACCTATGATAATTCTTCATGTTTTTCTGTATTGTAAAACTTAAACATAAATAAAAGGGGGAAAAAAAGATAAAACATAAAACAAATGTCTGAAGACAAACTTGATAACATAATTTATGCTTACCTGATAAATTTATTTCTCTTGTAGTGTATCCAGTCCACGGATCATCCATTACTTGTGGGATATTCTCCTTCCCAACAGGAAGTTGCAAGAGGATCACCCACAGCAGAGCTGCTATATAGCTCCTCCCCTCACTGCCATATCCAGTCATTCGACCGAAACAAGACGAGAAAGGAGAAACCATAGGGTGCAGTGGTGACTGTAGTTTAATTAAAATTTAGACCTGCCTTAAAAGGACAGGGCGGGCCGTGGACTGGATACACTACAAGAGAAATAAATTTATCAGGTAAGCATAAATGTTTTCTCTTGTTAAGTGTATCCAGTCCACGGATCATCCATTACTTGTGGGATACCAATACCAAAGCTAAAGTACACGGATGATGGCAGGGACAAGGCAGGAACTTAAACGGAAGGAACCACTGCCTGTAGAACCTTTCTCCCAAAAACAGCCTCCGAAGAAGCAAAAGTGTCAAATTTGTAAAATTTTGAAAAGGTGTGAAGCGAAGACCAAGTCGCAGCCTTGCAAATCTGTTCAACAGAGGCCTTATTTTTAAAGGCCCAGGTGGAAGCCACAGCTCTAGTAGAATGAGCTGTAATCCTTTCAGGGGGCTGCTGTCCAGCAGTCTCATAGGCTAAGCGTATTATGCTCCGAAGCCAAAAGGAGAGAGAGGTTGCCGAAGCTTTTTGACCTCTCCTCTGTCCAGAGTAAACGACAAACAGGGCAGATGTTTGACTAAAATCTTTAGTAGCCTGTAAGTAAAACTTCAAGGCACGGACTACGTCCAGATTATGCAAAAGACGTTCCTTCTTTGAAGAAGGATTAGGACACAATGATGGAACAACAATCTCTTGATTGATATTCCTGTTAGAAACCACCTTAGGTAAAAACCCAGGTTTGGTACGCAGAACTACCTTGTCTGAATGAAAAATCAGATAAGGAGAATCACAATGTAAGGCAGATAACTCAGAGACTCTTCGAGCCGAGGAAATAGCCATCAAAAACAGAACTTTCCAAGATAAAAGTTTAATATCAATGGAATGAAGGGGTTCAAACGGAACTCCCTGAAGAACTTTAAGAACCAAGTTTAAGCTCCACGGGGGAGCAACAGTTTTAAACACAGGCTTAATCCTAACCAAAGCCTGACAAAATGCCTGGACGTCTGGAACTTCTGCCAGACGCTTGTGCAAAAGAATAGACAGAGCAGAGATCTGTCCTTTTAAAGAACTAGCTGATAAGCCTTTGTCCAAACCCTCTTGGAGAAAGGACAATATCCTAGGAATCCTAACCTTACTCCATGAGTAACTCTTGGATTCACACCAATAAAGATATTTACGCCATATCTTATGGTAGATTTTCCTGGTGACAGGATTCCGAGCCTGTATTAAGGTATCAATGACTGACTCGGAGAAGCCACGCCTTGATAGAATCAAGCGTTCAATCTCCATGCAGTCAGTCTCAGAGAAAGTAGATTTGGATGATTGAAAGGACCTTGTATTAGAAGGTCCTGCCTCAGAGGCAGAGTCCATGGTGGAAGAGATGACATGTCCAATAGGTCTGCATACCAGGTCCTGCGTGGCCACGCAGGCGCTATCAAAATCACTGATGCTCTTTCCTGTTTGATTTTGGCAATCAGTCGAGGGAGCAGAGGAAACAGTGGAAACACATAGGCCAGGTTGAAGAACCAAGGAGCTGCTAGAGCATCTATCAGCGTTGCTCCCGGGTCCCTGGACCTGGATCCGTAACAAGGAAGCTTGGCGTTCTGGCGAGACGCCATGAGATCCAGTTCTGGTTTGCCCCAACGATGGACCAGTTGAGCAAACACCTCCGGATGGAGTTCCCACTCCCCCGGATGAAAAGTCTGACGACTTAGAAAATCCGCCTCCCAGTTCTCTACGCCTGGGATGTGGATCGCTGACAGGTGGCAAGAGTGAGACTCTGCCCAGCGAATTATCTTTGAGACTTCTAACATCGCTAGGGAACTCCTGGTTCCCCCTTGATGGTTGATGTAAGCCACAGTCGTGATGTTGTCCGACTGAAATCTGATGAACCTCAGTGTTGCTAACTGAGGCCAAGCTAGAAGAGCATTGAATTCCAGAATATTAACTCCAGAATATTTATTGGGAGGAGTTTCTCCTCCTGAGTCCACGATCCCTGAGCCTTCAGGGAGTTCCAGACTGCGCCCCAACCTAGAAGGCTGGCATCTGTTGTTACAATTGTCCAATCTGGCCTGAGAAAGGTCATACCCTTGGACAGATGGACCAGAGAAAGCCACCAGAGAAGAGAATATCTGGTCTCTTGATCCAGATTTAGTAGAGGGGACAAATCTGAGTAATCCCCATTCCACTGACTTAGCATGCATAATTGCAGCGGTCTGAGATGCAGGCACGCAAATGGCACTATGTCCATTGCCGCTACCATTAAGCCGATTACTTCCATGCACTGAGCCACTGACGGGTGTGGAATGGAATGAAGGACACAGCAAGCATTTAGAAGTTTTGATAACCTGGACTCCGTCAGGTAAATTTTCATCTCTACAGAATCTATAAGAGTCCCTAGGAAGGAGACTCTTGTGAGTGGTGATAGAGAACTCTTTTCCACGTTCACTTTCCACCTATGCGACCTCAGAAATGCCAGAACTATCTCTGTATGAGACTTGGCAATTTGAAAGCTTGACGCCTGTATCAGGATGTCGTCTAGATACGGAGCCACCGCTATGCCTCGGGGTCTTAGAACCGCCAGAAGTGAGCCCAGAACCTTTGTAAAAATTCTCGGGGCAGTGGCCAACCCGAAGGGAAGAGCTACAAATTGGTAATGCCTGTCTAGAAAGGCAAACCTTAGGAACTGATGATGATCTTTGTGAATCGGTATGTGAAGGTAGGCATCCTTTAAGTCCACTGTGGTCATGTACTGAACCTTTTGGATCATGGGTAGGATGGTCTGAATTAGTGATGCACCGAAATGGAAATTCTGGACCGAAACCGAATCCGAAAATCCGGGATGCATTTGGCCGAAAACCGAAACTAATACCGAAAATGTATTTTTTCAAATTATTTTCAAATTTTCTTTTTTTTTTTAGTTTTTTTTTTGCATAATTAGAGCCAATAAAAAAAGCCCACACTTTTATTGAAAGTAACACACTAAGATTGGACAAAAAGAAAAAAAAAGGCAAAAAATAATGGAATTTTTCTGCTAAAATGTTTCTGCGACCAAAATTTTGGTGCATCCCTACTTAAAACAATTATAAATATCAATATACTGTATTATTCTTCATTTAGTTCTATGTAACAGAATCATATTTAACAGTTTTTTTTTACCAATTATCCAAATAAAGTATAGTCCTAGAAAACTCATTATATGCAGAACAGTAAGTCAAGTAATAAACCTAAACAGCAGCTCTAGGCTAGCATCAAATTTGAAACATGCTGCACAATAATTTTACCGAAAATAACAGGCAAAAAACCAGAAAAACGAAATAGCCAAAAAACATAATTTATGCTTACCTGATAAATTCCTTTCTTCTGTTGTGTGATCAGTCCACGGGTCATCATTACTTCTGGGATATAACTCCTCCCCAACAGGAAATGCAAGAGGATTCACCCAGCAGAGCTGATATAGCTCCTCCCCTCTACGTCAGTCCCAGTCATTCGACCAAGAATCAACGAGAAAGGAGTAACCAAGGGTGAAGTGGTGACTGGAGTATAATTTAAAAGATATTTACCTGCCTTAAAAACAGGGCGGGCCGTGGACTGATCACACAACAGAAGAAAGGAATTTATCAGGTAAGCATAAATTATGTTTTCTTCTGTTATGTGTGATCAGTCCACGGGTCATCATTACTTCTGGGATACCAATACCAAAGCAAAAGTACACGGATGACGGGAGGGATAGGCAGGCTCATTATACAGAAGGAACCACTGCCTGAAGAACCTTTCTCCCAAAAATAGCCTCCGAAGAAGCAAAAGTGTCAAATTTGTAAAATTTGGAAAAAGTATGAAGCGAAGACCAAGTTGCAGCCTTGCAAATCTGTTCAACAGAGGCCTCATTCTTAAAGGCCCAAGTGGAAGCCACAGCTCTAGTGGAGTGAGCTGTAATTCTTTCAGGAGGCTGCTGTCCAGCAGTCTCATAGGCTAAACGTATTATGCTACGAAGCCAAAACGAGAGAGAGGTAGTAGAAGCTTTTTGACCTCTCCTCTGTCCAGAATAAACGACAAACAGGGAAGAAGTTTGGCGAAAATCTTTAGTTGCCTGCAAGTAGAACTTGAGGGCACGAACTACATCCAGATTGTGTAGAAGACGTTCCTTCTTTGAAGAAGGATTTGGACACAAGGATGGAACGACAATCTCTTGATTGATATTCCTGTTAGTAACTACCTTAGGTAAGAACCCAGGTTTAGTACGCAGAACTACCTTATCTGAGTGAAAAATCAGATAAGGAGAATCACAATGTAATGCTGATAACTCAGAGACTCTTCGAGCCGAGGAAATAGCCATTAAAAACAGAACTTTCCAAGATAACAATTTTATATCAATGGAATGAAGGGGTTCAAATGGAACACCTTGTAAAACGTTAAGAACTAAGTTTAAACTCCATGGCGGAGCAACGGCTTTAAACACAGGCTTGATCCTAGCTAAAGCCTGACAAAAGGCCTGGACGTCTGGATATTCTGACAGACGCCTGTGTAACAAGATGGACAGAGCTGAAATCTGTCCCTTTAAAGAACTAGCCGATAAACCCTTTTCTAAACCTTCTTGTAGAAAAGACAATATCCTAGGAATCCTAACCTTACTCCAGGAGTAACGTTTGGATTCGCACCAGTATAGGTATTTGCGCCATATTTTATGGTAAATCTTTCTGGTAACAGGCTTCCTAGCCTGGATCAGGGTATCAATAACCGACTCAGAAAAACCACGCTTTGATAAAATCAAGCGTTCAATTTCCAAGCAGTCAGTTTCAGAGAAGTTAGATTTTGATGTTTGAATGGACCCTGTATCAGAAGGTCCTGTCTTAGAGGTAGAGACCAAGGTGGACAGGATGACATGTCCACTAGATCTGCATACCAAGTCCTGCGTGGCCATGCAGGCGCTATTAGAAGTAACTGATGCTCTCTCCTGTTTGATTTTCGCAATCAATCGAGGAAGCAGCGGGAAGGGTGGAAACACATAAGCCATCCCGAAGTTCCAAGGTGCTGTCAAAGCATCTATCAGAACCGCTCCCGGATCCCTGGATCTGGACCCGTAGTGAGGAAGTTTGGCGTTCTGGCGAGACGCCATGAGATCTATCTCTGGTTTGCCCCAACGTCGAAGTATTTGGGCAAAGATCTCCGGATGAAGTTCCCACTCTCCCGGATGAAAAGTCTGGCGACTCAAGAAATCCGCCTCCCAGTTCTCCACTCCCGGGATGTGGATTGCTGACAGATGGCAAGAGTGAGACTCTGCCCAGCGAATTATCTTTGATACTTCCATCATTGCTAGGGAGCTTCTTGTCCCTCCCTGATGGTTGATGTAAGCTACAGTCGTGATATTGTCCGACTGAAACCTGATGAACCCCTGAGTTGTTAATTGGGGCCAAGCCAGAAGGGCATTGAGAACTGCCCTCAATTCCAGAATGTTTATTGGAAGGAGACTCTCCTCCTGATTCCATAATCCCTGAGTCTTCAGAGAATTCCAGACAGCGCCCCAACCTAGCAGGCTGGCGTCTGTTGTTACGATTGTCCAGTCTGGCCTGCTGAATGGCATCCCCCTGGACAGGTGTGGCCGATAAAGCCACCATAGAAGAGAATTTCTGGTCTCTTGATTCAGATTCAGGGTAGGGGACAAATCTGAGTAATCCCCATTCCACTGACTTAGCATGCACAATTGCAGCGGTCTGAGGTGTAGGCGTGCAAAAGGTACTATGTCCATTGCCGCTACCATTAAGCCGATCACCTCCATGCATTGAGCTACTGACGGGTGTTGAATGGAATGAAGGACACGGCATGCATCTTGAAGCTTTGTTAACCTGTCTTCTGTCAGGTAAATCTTCATTTCTACAGAATCTATAAGAGTCCCCAAGAATGGAACTCTTGTGAGAGGAAAAAGAGAACTCTTCTTTTCGTTCACTTTCCATCCATGCGACCTTAGAAATGCCAGAACTAACTCTGTATGAGACTTGGCAGTTTGAAAGCTTGAAGCTTGTATTAGAATGTCGTCTAGGTACGGAGCTACCGAAATCCCTCGCGGTCTTAGTACCGCTAGAAGGGCACCCAGAACCTTTGTGAAGATTCTTGGGGCCGTAGCCAATCCGAATGGAAGAGCTACAAACTGGTAGTGCCTGTCTAGGAAGGCAAACCGTAGATACCGTTGATGATCTTTGTGAATCGGTATGTGAAGGTAAGCATCTTTTAAATCCACTGTGGTCATGTACTGACCCCTTTGGATCATAGGTAAGATTGTCCGAATAGTTTCCATTTTGAACGATGGAACTCTTAGGAATTTGTTTAGAATCTTTAAATCTAAGATTGGCCTGAAAGTTCCCTCTTTTTTGGGAACCACAAACAGGTTTGAGTAGAACCCTTGTCCTTGTTCCGACCGTGGAACTGGATGGATCACTCCCATTAATAACAGATCTTGTACACAGCGTAGAAACGCTTCTTTCTTTATCTGGTTTGTTGACAACCTTGACAGATGAAATCTCCCTTTTGGTGGAGATAATTTGAAGTCTAGAAGGTATCCCTGAGATATGATCTCCAGCGCCCAGGGATCCTGAACATCTCTTGCCCAGGCCTGGGCGAAGAGAGAAAGTCTGCCCCCCACTAGATCCGGTCCCGGATCGGGGGCTCTCGATTCATGCTGTCTTTGGGGCAGCAGCAGGTTTCCTGGCCTGTTTGCCCTTATTCCAGGACTGGTTAGGTTTCCAGCCTTGCCTGTAACGAGCAACAGCTCCTTCCTGTTTTGGTGCAGTGGAGGTTGACGCTGCTCCTGTTTTGAAATTCCGAAAGGGACGAAAATTAGACTGTCTAGCCTTAGCTTTGGCTTTGTCTTGAGGTAGGGCGTGGCCCTTACCTCCTGTAATGTCAGCGATAATTTCTTTCAAACCGGGCCCAAATAAAGACTGCCCCTTGAAAGGTATATTAAGTAATTTGGACTTAGAAGTAACATCAGCTGACCAGGATTTTAGCCACAGTGCTCTACGTGCCTGTATGGCGAATCCAGAGTTCTTAGCCGTAAGTTTGGTTAAATGTACTACGGCCTCCGAAATGAATGAATTAGCTAGTTTAAGGACTCTAAGCCTGTCCATAATATCGTCTAGCGTAGATGAACTAAGGTTCTCTTCCAGAGACTCAATCCAAAATGCTGCCGCAGCCGTAATCGGCGCGATACATGCAAGGGGTTGCAATATAAAACCTTGTTGAACAAACATCTTCTTAAGGTAACCCTCTAATTTTTTATCCATTGGATCTGAAAAAGCACAGCTATCCTCCACCGGGATAGTGGTACGCTTAGCTAAAGTAGAAACTGCTCCCTCCACCTTAGGGACCGTTTGCCATAAGTCCCGAGTGGTGGCGTCTATTGGAAACATCTTTCTAAATATTGGAGGGGGTGAGAACGGCACACCGGGTCTATCCCACTCCTTAGTAACAATTTCAGTTAATCTCTTAGGTATAGGAAAAACGTCAGTACTCGCCGGTACTGCAAAGTATTTATCCAACCTACACAGTTTCTCTGGTATTGCAACGGTGTTACAATCATTGAGAGCTGCTAAGACCTCCCCTAGTAATACACGGAGGTTCTCCAATTTAAATTTAAAATTTGAAATATCTGAATCCAATCTGTTTGGATCAGAACCGTCACCCACAGAATGAAGCTCTCCGTCCTCATGCTCTGCAAGCTGTGACGCAGTATCAGACATGGCCCTAGTATTGTCAGCGCACTCTGTTCTCACCCCAGAGTGACCACGCTTGCCTCTTAGTTCTGGTAATTTAGACAAAACTTCAGTCATAACAGTAGCCATATCATGTAATGTTATCTGTAATGGCCGCCCAGATGTATTAGGCGCCATAATATCACGCACCTCCCGGGCGGGAGATGCAGGTACTGCCGCGTGAGGCGAGTTAGTCGGCATAACTCTCCCCTCGCAGTTTGGTGAAATTTGTTCACATTGTACAGATTGACTTTTATTTAAAGTAGCATCAATACAGTTAGTACATAAATTTCTATTGGGCTCCACCTTGGCATTGGAACAAATGACACAGATATCTTCCTCTGAGTCAGACATGTTTAACACACTAGCAATAACTTGCAACCTGGTTATAATCTTTTTTAGCAAAAACGTACTGTGCCTCAAAGAAGTACT
This sequence comes from Bombina bombina, assembly GCF_027579735.1. NCBI lineage: Eukaryota > Metazoa > Chordata > Amphibia > Anura > Bombinatoridae > Bombina > Bombina bombina. The sequence continues at coordinate 449,571,781 of NC_069501.1, read as the reverse complement.
TAAACGATTAAATGACAGTTGAGATAATGAACTGAAAAACAGTTATAGCATCGACTTTAAAATAACCCAACTTTTAGCAAAGGTTTGTTCCCATTAGTAAATAACAATAACTAAATTTGACATAAAAAATTATAGAGTAACGTTTTTATTCACAGTCAATATAAAATTCTCACAGCTCTGCTGAGAGAATGTACCTCCCTTCAAAGAAGTTTGAAGACCCCTGAGATCTGTCAGTGAACCGGATCATGCAAGAAATATAATAGTAGCTGACTGGAAATTTTTGATGCGTAGCAAAAGAGCGCCAAAAACGGCCCCTCCCTCTCACACACAGCAGTGAGGAGAAACGAAACTGTCACAATTTAAAGCAGACAACTGCCAAGTGGAAAATAATGCCCAAACATATATTCACTCAGTACCTCAGCAATGTAAACGATTCTACATTCCAGCAAAAACGTTTAACATGATAATATTTATTAAAAGGATTAGTGACCTTTAACAGAGTAGTTCCGGTGAAATACCATTCCCAGAATACTGAAGTGTATACATACATGTCATTATAACGGTATAGCAGGATTTTCTCATCAATTCCATTCAGAAAATAAAAACTGCTACATACCTCAATGCAGATTCATCTGCCCGCTGTCCCCTGATCTGAAGCCTTTACCTCCCTCAGATGGCCGAGAACAGCAATATGATCTTAACTACTCCGGTTAAAATCATAGTAGAAAACTCTGGTAGATTCTTCTTCAAACTCTGCCAGAGAAGTAATAACACGCTCCGGTGCTATTGTAAAATAACAAACTTTTGATTGAAGTCATAAAAACTAAGTATAATCACCATAGTCCTCTCACACATCCTATCTAGTCGTTGGGTGCAAGAGAATGACTGGGACTGACGTAGAGGGGAGGAGCTATATCAGCTCTGCTGGGTGAATCCTCTTGCATTTCCTGTTGGGGAGGAGTTATATCCCAGAAGTAATGATGACCCGTGGACTGATCACACATAACAGAAGAAATGCCATTTTCGGCCGAAACTTTCTGCGGCCAAAATTTCGGTGCATCCCTAGTCTGAATAGTTTCCATTTTGAATGATGGAACTCTGAGGAATTTGTTTAAGATCTTTAGATCCAAGATTGGTCTGAAGGTTCCCTCTTTCTTGGGAACCACAAACAGATTTGAATAAAATCCCTGTCCTTGTTCCGTCCGCGGAACTGGATGGATCACTCCCATTACTAGGAGGTCTTGCACACAGTTTAGGAATGCCTCTTTCTTTATCTGGTTTGATGATAACCTTGAAAGATGAAATCTCCCTTGTGGAGGAGAAGCTTTGAAGTCCAGAAGATATCCCTGAGATATGATCTCCAACGCCCAGGGATCCTGAACATCTCTTGCCCACGCCTGGGCGAAGAGAGAAAGTCTGCCCCCCACTAGATCCGTTTCCCGATAGGGGGCCGTTCCTTCATGCTGTCTTGGGGGCAGCAGCAGGCTTCCTGGCCTGCTTGCCCTTGTTCCAGGACTGGTTAGGTTTCCAGGCCTGTCTGGAATGAGCAACAGTTCCCTCTTGTTTTGAAGCGGAGGACTGTTTAGGTGAAATCAATACATTTAGTACACATTCTCCTATGGGGCTCCACCATGGCTTTCAAACATAATGAACAAGTAGGTTCCTCTGTATCAGACATGTTTAAACAGACTAGCAATGAGACTAGCAAGCTTGGAAAACACTTTAAAACAAGTTTACAAGCAATATAAAAAAACTTTACTGCGCCTTTAAGAAACACAAATTTTCCCAAATTTTGAAATAACAGTGAAAAAATGCAGTTACACTAACGAAAACAGTGTATGTAATAAGTTAGCAGAGCATTGCACCCACTTGCAAATGGATGATTAACCCCTTAATATAAAAAACGGAATAACAAATGACAAAAACTTTTTTTTTTTAAACAGTCACAACTGCCACAGCTCTACTGTGGCTTTTTACCTCCCTCAATATGACTTTTGAAGCCTTTTGAGCCCTTCAGAGAAGTCCTGGATCATGCAGGAAGAAGCTGGATGTCTGTGTCTGTAATTTTTGCTGTGCAAAAAAACGCCAAAATAGGCCCCTCCCACTCATATTACAACAGTGGGAAGCCTCAGGGAACTGTTTCTAGGCAAAATTCATGCCAGCCATGTGGAAAAAACTAGGCCCCAATAAGTTTTATCACCAAACATATGTAAAAAATGATTAAACATGCCAGCAAACGTTTTAAAATACACTTTTATAAGAGTATGTATCTCTATTAATAAGCCTGATACCAGTCGCTATCACTGCATTTAAGGCTTTACTTACATTACTTTGGTATCAGCAGCATTTTCTAGCAAATTCCATCCCTAGAAAAATATTTTAACTGCACATACTTTATTGCAGGAAAACCTGCCCGCTATTCCCCCTCTGAAGTTACCTCACTCCTCAGAATATGTGAAAACAGCAAAGGATCTTAGATACTTCTGCTAAGATCATAGAAAACGCAGGCAGATTCTTCTTCTAAATACTGCCTGAGATAAACAGTACACTCCGGTACCATTTAAAAATAACAAACTTTTGATTGAAGAAATAAACTAAGTATAAAACACCACAGTCCTCTTACGACCTCCATCTTAGCTGAGAGTTGCAAGAGAATGACTGGATATGGCAGTGAGGGGAGGAGCTATATAGCAGCTCTGCTGTGGGTGATCCTCTTGCAACTTCCTGTTGGGAAGGAGAATATCCCACAAGTAATGGATGATCCGTGGACTGGATACACTTAACAAGAGAAATCATGTTCTACAACAGGTAATTGTTTATGAACATTTACGGCTAGATTTGGAGTTTTGTCGGTAAGGACCCGCGTAGCTAACGCCGGCTTTTTTCTGGCCGCACCATTAAAATAACTCTGGTATTGAGAGTCCACAGAATCGCTGCGTTAGGCTCCAAAAAAGGAGCGTAGAGCATTTTTAACGCAACTTCAACTCTCGATACAGGAGTTGCTTACGGACGCGGCCAGCCTCAAAAACGTGCTTGTGCACGATTCCCCCATAGAAAACAATGGGGCTGTTTGAGCTGAAAAAAAAACTAACACCTGCAAAAAAGCTGCGTTCAGCTCTTAACGCAGCCCCATTGTTTGCTATGCGGAAACACCTCCTAAGTCTGCACCTAACACCCTAACATGTACCCCGAGTCTAAACACCCCTAACCTTACACTTATTAACCCCTAATCTGCAGCCCCCGCTATCGCTGACACCTGCATTTTATTTTTAACCCCTAATCTGCCGCTCCGTAAACCGCCGCTACTTACATTATCCCTATGTACCCCTAATCTGCTGCCCCTAACACCGCCGACCCCTATATTATATTTATTAACCCCTAATCTGCCCCCCACAACGTCGCCTCCACCTGCCTACACTTATTAACCCCTAATCTGCCTAGCGGACTGCACCGCTACTATAATAAAGTTATTAACCCCTAATCCGCCTCACTAACCCTATAATAAATAGTATTAACCCCTAATCTGCCCTCCCTAACATCGCCGACACCTAACTTCAATTATTAACCCCTAATCTGCCGACCGGAGCTCACCGCTATTCTAATAAATGTATTAACCCCTAAAGCTAAGTCTAACCCTAACACTAACACCCCCTAAGTTAAATATAATTTAAATCTAACGAAATAAATTAACTCTTATTAAATAACTTATTCCTATTTAAAGCTAAATACTTACCTGTAAAATAAACCCTAATATAGCTACAATATAAATTATAATTACATTGTAGCTATTTTAGGATTAATATTTATTTTACAGGCAACTTTGTAATTATTTTAACCAGGTACAATAGCTATTAAATAGTTAAGAACTATTTAATAGTTACCTAGTTAAAATAATTACAAAATTACCTGTAAAATAAATTCTAACCTAAGTTACAATTAAACCTAACACTATACTATCATTAAATTAATTAAATAAAATACCTACAATTACCTACAATTAAACCTAACACTACACTATCAATAAATTAATTAAATACAATTCCTACAAATAACTACAATGAAATAAACTAACTAAAGTACAAAAAATAAAAAAGAACTAAGTTACAAAAAATAAAAAAATATTTACAAACATAAGAAAAATATTACAACAATTTTAAACTAATTACACCTACTCTAAGCCCCCTAATAAAATAACAAAGCCCCCCAAAATAACAAAATGCCCTACCCTATTCTAAATTACTAAAGTTCAAAGCTCTTTTACCTTACCAGCCCTGAACAGGGCCCTTTGCGGGGCATGCCCCAAGAAGTTCAGCTCTTTTGCCTGTAAAAAAAAACATACAATCCACCCCCCCCCAACATTACAACCCACCACCCACATACCCCTAATCTAACCCAAACCCCCCTTAAATAAACCTAACACTAAGCCCCTGAAGATCTTCCTACCTTGTCTTCACCCTGCCAGGTTCACCCTGCCATAATTCACATTAGCGCTAAGTATATACAGCAAAGTGTTCCTGAGATTTGTTACTTCGTAGATGAGTTTTGCAGAACGCCGCTCCTGGCTCTACTGAGCGGGTATGTTTAATTTTTAAGTGCCTCGCTGGCACGCCGTCTGGTCGAAGCGCGCCCAATTGCGCCATTAAAATGAATGTAGCTCGCTCCCGCTACCAGACCAAACAGCGTGCCTGGGATGTGCTTAAGCAAAAACATAATTTATGTAAGAATTTACCTGATAAATTCATTTCTTTCATATTAGCAAGAGACCATGAGCTAGTGACGTATGGGATATACATTCCTACCAGGAGGGGCAAAGTTTGCCAAACCTCAAAATGCCTATAAATACACCCCTCACCACACCCACAATTCAGTTTAACGAATAGCCAAGAAGTGGGGTGATAAGAAAGGAGCGGAATTGGAATAATTGTGCTGTATACAAAAAATCATAACCACCACAAAAAGGGTGGGCCTCATGGACTCTTGCTAATATGAAAGAAATGAATTTATCAGGTAAGTTCTTACATAAATTATGTTTTCTTTCATGTAATTAACAAGAGTCCATGAGCTAGTGACGTATGGGATAGCAGATACCCAAGATGTGGAACTTCCACGCAAGAGTCACTAGAGAGGGAGGGATAAAATAAAGACAGCCAATTCCGCTGAAAAAATAATCCACAACCCAAATCAAAAAGATTTAATCTTATAATGAAAAAAACTGAAATTATAAGCAGAAGAATCAAATTGAAACAGCTGCCTGAAGTACTTTTCTACCAAAAACTGCTTCAGAAGAAGAGAAAACATCAAAATGGTAGAATTTAGTAAAAGTATGCAAAGAAGACCAAGTTGCTGCTTTGCAAATCTGATCAACAGAAGCTTCATTCCTAAAAGCCCAGGAAGTAGAAACTTACCTAGTAGAATGAGCCGTAATCCTTTGAGGCGGGGATTTACCCGACTCTACATAAGCATGATGAATCAAAGACTTTAACCAAGACGCCAAAGAAATGGCAGAAGCCTTCTGACCTTTCCTAGAACCAGAAAAGATAACAAATAGACTAGAAGTCTTTCTGAAATCTTTAGTAGTTTCAACATAATATTTCAAAGCTCTTACTACATCCAAAGAATGTAAAGATCTCTCCAGAGAATTCTTAGGATTAGGACACAATGAAGGGACAACAATTTCTCTACTAATGTTGTTAGAATTCACAACTTTAGGTAAAAAATTAAATGAAGTCTGCAACACCGCCTTATCCTGATGAAAAATCAGAAAAGGAGATTCACAAGAAAGAGCAGATAACTCAGAAACTCTTCTAGCAGAAGAGATGGCCAAAAGGAACAAAACTTTCCAGGAAAACAAAATTTATGCTTAGCTGATAAATTTATTTCTCTTGTGGTGTATCCAGTCCACGGGTTCATCCATTACTTGTGGGATATTCTCCTTCCCAACAGGAAGCTGCAAGAGGACACCCACAGCAGAGCTGTCTATATAGCTACTCCCCTAACTGCCACCCCCAGTCATTCGACCGAAGACAAGCAAGAAAAAAAGGAGAAACTATAGGGTGCAGTGGTGACTGTAGTTTAAAAATAAAAAATAAAAAACACCTGCCTTAAAATGACAGGGCGGGCCGTGGACTGGATACACCACAAGAGAAATAAATTTAACAGGTAAGCATAAATTTTGTTTTCTCTTGTAAAGGTGTATCCAGTCCACGGGTTCATCCATTACTTGTGGGATACCAATACCAAAGCTTTAGGACACGGATGAAGGGAGGGACAAGGCAGGAACTTAAACGGAAGGCACCACTGCCTGTAAGACCTTTCTCCCAAAAATAGCCTCCGAAGAAGCACAAGTATCAAATTTATAGAATTTAGAAAAGGTATGAAGCGAAGACCAAGTCGCCGCCTTACAAATCTGTTCAACAGAGGCCTCATGTTTAAAAGCCCATTTGGAAGCTACTGCTCTAGTAGAATGAGCTGTAATTCTTTCAGGAGGCTGCTGGCCAGCAGTCTCATAAGCTAAGCGTATTATACTTCTTAGCCAAAAAGAAAGAGAAATTGCTGAAGCCTTTTGGCCTCTCCTCTGTCCAGAGTAGACAACAAACAAAGCAGATGTTTGACGAAAATCCTTCGTAGCTTGTAAATAAAACTTTAAAGCACGAACCACATCAAGATTGTGTAATAGACGTTCCTTCTTTGAAGAAGGATTAGGACATAGTGAAGGAACAACAATCTCCTGATTGATATTCTTATTAGATACCACCTTAGGAAGAAACCCAGGTTTGGTACGTAACACTACCTTATCTGCATGGAAAATCAGATAAGGGGAATCACATTGTAAAGCAGATAACTCCGAAACTCTTCGAGCCGAGGAGATAGCTACTAAAAACAGAACTTTCCAAGATAAAAGCTTAATATCTATGGAATGCAAAGGTTCAAACGGAACCCCTTGAAGAACTTTAAGAACTAAATGTAAACTCCATGGCGGAGCAACAGGTTTAAACACAGGCTTGATTCTAACTAAAGCCTGACAAAACGCCTGAACGTCTGGAACCTCAGCCAGACGTTTGTGCAAAAGAATAGACAGAGCAGAAATCTGTCCCTTTAAGGAACTAGCTGACAAACCCTTCTCCAATCCTTCTTGGAGAAAAGATAATATCCTAGGAATCCTGACCTTACTCCATGAGTAACCCTTGGATTCACACCAATGAAGATATTTACACCATATCTTATGATAGATTTTCCTGGTGACAGGCTTTCGAGCCTGAATTAAGGAATTAATGACCGATTCGGAAAAACCACGCTTTGATAGAATCAAGCGTTCAATCTCCAAGCAGTCAGACGTAGAGAAATTAGATTTGGATGTTTGAATGGACCTTGAAGTAGAAGGTCCTGCCTTAGCGGCAGAGTCCATGGTGGAAAGGATGACATGTCCACCAGATCTGCATACCAAGTCCTGCGTGGCCACGCAGGGGCTATCAAGATCACCGAAGCTCTCTCCTGCTTGATCTTGGCAATCAGACGAGGGAGCAGAGGAAACGGTGGAAACACATAAGCCAGGCTGAAGGACCAGGGCGCTGTTAGAGCATCTATCAGCGCTGCCTTGGGAACCCTGGACCTGGACCCGTAACAAGGAAGCTTGGCGTTCTGACGAGACGCCATGAGATCCAGTTCTGGTTTGCCCCAAAGTTGGATCAACTGGGCAAATACCTCCGGATGGAGCTCCCACTCCCCCGGATAAAAAATCCGCCTCCCAGTTCTCTACTCCTGGGATATGGATAGCTGAGAGATGGCAAGAGTGAACCTCTGCCCATAGAATTATCTTTGAAACCTCCAACATTGCCAGGGGGCTCCTTGTTCCCCCCTGATGGTTGATATAGGCTACAGTCGTGATGTTGTCTGACTGAAATCTGATGAACCTGACCGCAGCTAGCTGTGGCCAAGCCTGAAGAGCATTGAATATCGCTCTTAGTTCCAGAATGTTTATCGGAAGGAGGGCCTCCTCCTGAGTCCACGAACCCTGAGCCTTCAGGGAGTTCCAGACTGCACCCCAGCCCAGAAGGCTGGCATCTGTCGTTACTATAGTCCATTCTGGCCTGCGGAAACTCATTCCCTTGGACAGATGGACCCGAGATAGCCACCAGAGAAGAGAATCCCTGGTCTCTTGATCCAGATTTAGTAGAGGGGACAAATCTGTGTAATCCCCATTCCACTGATTGAGCATGCAAAGTTGCAGTGGTCTGAGATGTAGGCGGGCAAACGGAACAATGTCCATTGCTGCTACCATTAATCCGATTACCTCCATACACTGAGCTACTGACAGACGAGAAATGGAATAAAGAGCACGGCAGGAAGTTAGAAGTTTTGACAACCTGACCTCTGTCAGATAAATCTTCATTTCTACTGAATCTATCAGAGTTCCTAGGAAGGAAACTCTTGTGAGAGGTGAGAGAGAACTCTTTCCTTCGTTCACCTTCCACCCGTGAGACCTTAGGAATGCCAGAACAATGTCCGTATGGGACCTGGCGATTTGAAAAGTTGACGCCTGTATCAGGATGTCGTCTAGGTAAGGGGCTACTGCTATACCCCGCGGTCTTAGAACCGCCAGAAGGGACCCTAGAACCTTCGTAAAGATTCTTGGTGCCGTGGCTAACCCAAAGGGAAGAGCCACAAACTGGTAATGCCTGTCTAGGAAGGCGAACCTGAGAAACTGATGATGATCCCTGTGTATCGGAATATGTAGATAAGCATCCTTTAAATCCACGGTAGTCATATATTGACCCTCCTGGATCATAGATAGGATGGTTCGAATAGTCTCCATCTTGAAGGATGGGACCCTGAGAAATTTGTTTAGGATCTTGAGATCCAAGATTGGTCTGAAAGTTCCCTCTTTTTTGGGAACTATAAACAGATTTGAATAGAAGCCCTGCCCCTGTTCCTCCTTTGGGACTGGGTGGATCACTCCCATAACTAGTAGGTCTTGAAAGCAATGTAAGAATGCCTCTCTCTTTATCTGGTTTGCAGATAATTGTGAGAGATGAAATCTCCCCTTTGGAGATGAAGCTTTGAAATCCAGAAGATATCCCTGGGAAACAATCTCCAGAGCCCAGGGATCTGGACGTCTCTTGCCCAAGCCTGGGTGAAGAGAGAAAGTCTGCCCCCCACTAGATCCGGTCCCGGATCGGGGGCTACTCCTTCATGCTGTCTTAGAGGCAGCAGCAGGCGTTTTGGCCTGTTTCCCCTTGTTCCAAGCCTGGTTAGGTCTCCAGACTCGCAAAATTTCCCTCTTGTTTTGTAGAAGAGGAAGATGAAGCTGCGCCACTCTTGAAGTTTCGAAAGGAACGAAAATTAGTCTGTTTGGTCCTTAACTTGTTGGACCTATCCTGGGGAAGGATTTAAGCCATAGAGCCCTACGTGCCTGAATGGCAAAACCTGAATTTTTAGCCGTTAGCTTGGTTAAATGAAAAACGGCGTCAGAAATAAATGAATTGGCTAACTTAAGAGCTTTAAGCCTGTCAAGGATATCATCCAACGGGGTCACTACCTGTAAAGCCTCCTCCAGAGACTCGAACCAGAAAGCCGCTGCAGCAGTGACTGGGGCAATGCATGCAAGAGGCTGGAGAATAAAACCTTGTTGTATAAAGATTTTCTTAAGGAAACCCTCTAATTTCTTATCCATAGGATCTAGGAAACCACAACTGTCCTCGACAGGAATAGTTGTACGCTTAGCTAGGGTAGAGACTGCTCCCTCCACCTTAGGGACCGTCTGCCACAAGTCCCGTGTAGCGGCATCTATAGGAAACATTTTCTTAAAAGCAGGAGGGGGAGAGAACGGCACACCTGGTCTATCCCATTCCTTAGTAATAATTTCTGAAAACCTCTTAGGGATTGGAAAAACATCAGTGTAAACAGGCACTGCAAAGTATTTGTCCATTTTACACAATTTCTCTGGGACTACAATGGTGTCACAGTCATCCAGAGTCGCTAAAACCTCCCTGAGCAACACGCGGAGGTGTTCAAGCTTAAAGTTAAATGCTGTCATTTCAGAGTCAGACTGAAGTAACGCCTTCCCTGAATCAGAGAAGTCACCCACAGATAGAAGCTCTCCTGCTTCAACTTCTGCACATTGTGAGGGTATATCAGACATAGCTACTAAAGCGTCAGAGAGCTCTGTATTTGTTCTATCCCCAGAGCTGTCTCGCTTTCCTTGTAACCCTGGCAGTTAGGACAATACCTCAGTGAGGGTATGATTCATAATTGCCGCCATGTCTTGTAAAGTAAACGCATTGGACGCGCTAGATGTACTTGGCGTCCCTTGAGCGGGAGTTATAGGTTCTGACACGTGGGGAGAGCTAGATGGCATAACCTCCCTTTTGTCAGTCTCAGAAACCTCAGGTGATAAATCTTTAAAAGCCATAATATGGTCTTTATAACTTATAGAAAGGTCAGTGCATTTGGTACACATTCTAAGAGGGGGTTCCACAATGGCTTCTAAACATAATGAACAAGGAGTTACCTCTATGTCAGACATGTTTAACAGACTAGTAATGAGACCAGCAAGCTTGGAAAACACTTTAATAAATGTGAAAAAAGCAATAATAAAAAACGGTACTGTGCCTTTAAGAGAAAAAAACTACCACATAAACTGCAAAACAGTGAAAAAAAGTAGTAAACTCTACGAAATTTTTACAGTGTGTATAAGGGACTAAAGCAGCATTGCACCCACTTGCAAATGGATGATTAACCCCTCAGGCCCAAAAACGAATTAGAAAAACTTAAAACCTGTTAACAAACAGTCAAACACACTGCCACAGCTCCTACCTGCCCTTAAAACGATTTTTGCAGGAACAAAACCCTCTATAGAGGTCCTATAAGCCAGAGGACTCCTTCAGGGAAGCTGGATGTCTCAGATTGAAAACTAAAATAGGCCCCTCCCACCAGGCCTTAAAAAAGTACTCCTAGGAGTAATCTAACAAGCCATGTGGAAATTAGGCCCCAAATAAAGATTTATCACCCTCAGAGAAAAAACGTTTTTATTTATAAATCATGCAAACATTTTTACACTAAGTAATATAGGTTTTAACATGAATATTGCCCTTATCTTGTAAGCATGATCCCAGTCGTTGATAAATCACTGTATCAGGCTTACCTCAAATATACCAGGCACTGTCAGCATTTTCTAGACCTTATCATCTCTCTAGAAAAAAAATATACTGAACATACCTCAAAGCAGGCAATCTGCAGACCGTCCCCCCAACTGAAGTTTTCTTTCCATACTCTTCAGTTATGTGTGAGAACAGCAATGGACCTTAGTTACAAACCGCTAAGATCATCAAACCTCCAGGCAGAAGTCTTCTTCCAATTTCTGCCTGAGAGTAAAAACAGTACAACGCCGGTACCGTTTAAAAATAACAAACTTTTGATTGAAGGTAAAAACTACACTAAGTCACCACATCTCTCTTGATACTTCCTTTCTTGTCGAGAGCTGCAAGAGAATGACTGGGGGTGGCAGTTAGGGGAGGAGCTATATAGACAGCTCTGCTGTGGGTGTCCTCTTGCAGCTTCCTGTTGGGAAGGAGAATATCCCACAAGTAATGGATGAACCCGTGGACTGGATACACCTTTACAAGAGAAAGTAATTTAATATCCAGAGAATGCATAGGTTCAAACGGAGGAGCCTGTAAAGCCCTCAGAACCAAATTGAGACTCCAAGGAGGAGAGATTGACTTAATGACAGGCTTGATACGAACCAAAGCCTGTACAAAACAATGAATATCAGGATGATTAGCAATCTTTCTGTGAAAAAGAACCGAAAGAGCAGAGATTTGTCCTTTCAAGGAACTTGCAGACAAACCCTTATCCAAACCATCTTGAAGAATTTGTAAAATTCTAGGAATTCTAAAAGAATGCCAAGAGAATTTATGTGAAGAACACCAAGAAATGTAAGTCTTCCAGACTCAGTAATAGATCTTTCTAGACACAGATTTACGAGCCTGTAACATAGTATTAATCACTGAGTCAGAGAAACCTCTATGACTAAGTATTAAGCGTTCAATCTCCCTACCTTCAAATTTAATGATTTGAGATCCTGATGGAAAAATGGGCCTTGAGACAGAAGGTCTGGCCTTAACGGAAGTGTCCAAGGTTGGCTACTTGCCATCCGAACGAGATCCGCATACCAAAACCTGTGTGGCCATGCTGGAGCCACCAGCAGTACAAACGAATGCTCCATTAGGATTTTGGAAATCACTCTTGGAAGAAGAACTAGAGGCGGAAAGATATAAGCAGGTTGATAATTCCAAGGAAGTGACAACGCGTCCACTGCTTCCGCCTGAGGATCCCTGGATCTGGACAGATACCTGGGAAGTTTCTTGTTTAGATGAGAGGCCATCAGATCTATTTCTGGAAGCCCCCAGATTTGAACAATCTGAAGAAATACCTCTGGGTGAAGAAACCATTCGCCCGGATGTAACGTCTGGCGACTGAGATAATCCACTTCCCAATTGTCTATACCTGGGATGTGAACCGCAGAAATTAGACAGGAGCTGGATTCCGCCCATACAAGTATCCGAGATACTTCTTTCATAGCCTGAGGACTGTGAGTCCCACCTTGATAATTGACATATGCCACGGTTGTGACATTGTCTGTCTGAAAACAAATAAACGATTCTCTCTTCAGAAGAGGCCAGAACTGAAGAGCTCTGAAAATCGCACGGAGTTCCAAAATGTTGATTGGTAATCTTGCCTCCTGAGATTCACAAACCCCCTGCGCTGTCAGAGATCCCCATACAGCTCCCCAACCTGAAAGACTCGCATCTGTTGAGATCACAGTCCAGGTTGGACGAACAAAAGAGGCCCCTTGAACTAAACGATGGTGATCTAACCGCCAAGTCAGAGAAGATCGAACATTGGGATTTAAGGATATTAATTGTGATATCTTTGTATAATCCCTGCACCATTGGTTCAGCATACAAAGCTGAAGAGATCTCATGTGAAAACGAGCAAAAGGGATTGCATCCGATGCAGCAGTCATGAGACCTAAAATTTCCATGCACAAAGCTACCAAAGGGAAAGATTGAGACTGGAGGTTTCAACAAGCTGAAACCAATTTCAGACGTCTCTTTTCTGTTAGAGACAAAGTCATGGACACTGAATCTATTTGGAAACCCAAAAAGGTTACCCTTGTCTGAGAAATCAAGGAACTCTTTGGTAAATTGATCCTCCAACCATGTCTTTGAAGAAACAACACAAGTTGATTCGTGTGAGATTCTGCAGAATGTAAAGACTGAGCAAGTATCAAGATATCGTCCAAATAAGGAAATACCGCAATAACCTGCTCCCTGATTACAGAAAGAAGGGCACCGAGGACCTTCGAAAATATCCTTGGAGCTGTTGCTAGGCCAAAAGGAAGAGCAACAAACTGGTAATGCTTGTCTAGAAAAGAGAATCTCAGGAACTGATAATGGTCCGGATGAATTGGAATATGAAGATATGCATCCTGTAAGTCTATTGTGGACATATAATGCCCTTGCTGAACAAAATGCAGAATAGTCCTTATAGTCACCATCTTAAATGTTGGTATCCTTACATAACGATTCAATATTTTTAGATCCAGAACTGGTCTGAAGGAATTCTCTTTCTTAGGAACAATGAACAGATTTGAATAAAACCCCAGGCCCTGTTCCAGAACTGGAACTAGCACAATTACCCCAGCTGACTCCAGATCTGAAACACATTTCAGAAACGCTTGAGCCTTTACTGTGTTTACTGGAATGCGTGAAAGAAAGAATCTTCTCACAGGCGGTCTTACCTTAAAACCTATTCTGTACCCTTGTGAAACAATGTTCTGAATCCAAAGACTTTGAATCGAATTGATCCAAACATCTTTGAAAAATCGTAACCTGCCCCCTACCAGCTGTGCTGGAATGAGGGCCGCACCTTCATGCGGAATTGGGAGCTGGTTTAAACTTTCTAAAAGGCTTGGATTTATTCCAGACTGGAGAAGGTTTCCAAACGGAAACTGTTCCTTTAGAGGAAGGGTCAGGCTTTTGTTCCTTATTCTGACGAAAGGAACGAAAACGATTAGCAGCCCTATATTTACCTTTAGATTTTTTATCCTGAGGTAAAAAGGCTCCCTTCCCCCCAGTAAAAGTTGAAATTATTGAGTCTAACTGAGAACCAAATAATTTATTACCTTGGAAAGAAAGAGAAAGCAAAGTTGACTTAGAAGTCATATCTGCATTCCAAGACTTAAGCCATAAAGCTCTTCTGGCTAAAATAGCTAAAGACATATACCTGACATCAATTCTTTTTTTTTTTTATATATCTTTTTATTTCCGGGCACAAAGTACATTACAAGACATAAAACTATATCAACAGAATTCCGTAAACACAACAGAAAATTATCCATCAATCGTGACAAGATATTAACAAAAAAAAGAAAAAAGCGAAACCTTCCATTAAAGGGACAGTATACTGTAAAATAGTTTTTCCCTTAATGTGTTTACAATTGCTTTTTTTACCAACTGCAGAGTAAAAAATGTATGAAAATTAGCTTTTTAAGGCTTATTTGTGTATATTAAAGGTCTGATTTTGTGTTTTGAAGCCACAACCTAATAAAATGGGTTGAGCTTGTAGGTATAATCCGATCTCATTACTGTATCACATTGTGCAAATATACCTGCTTCTTTATCTTATATCTGTCCTTAAAACAATCACCAGTACTTTGAGAGAACAATGGAAAATCAACATTTTATTACCTTATCTCTGCTATATCGCACTTGGAGTGTAATTTCTTCTGCTGGCTGTGTTTACAAAGCTTATCTGTAGCTGGTACGCGCGGCCACAAACTTTCAGAATAGGTGGGGATACCACATGCTAAATCAACAATGCCAATATAATGGTAAATGAGCTACTTGTAAACAATTTAATACACTCCAGCAGGTAAAGTGGATCATTGAGAACAAATTAAAGGGGAGAAAATTTTTGAGTAAACTGTCCCTTTAATTTCAGATAGGTTGACATAATTTATACAACAAATAAGCTTATCATATAATTGTATAATCTTAAGCATTTCTTAATGTACACTTGTGCTGCAGTTCCTAATTTACCTAAAAAATAAAAAAAATATCAAAGACAAAACAAAACAAAAAAAAAAAAAAAAAAAAGGGGGGAGGGAAAGGGGAACCTGACTGCACCCACTCGCTTCAAGTTATATTATTAATGCCAAGTGAAGGGGAAGATATTATTTAGGACTAACGTTCCAAAAAATTCCGATTTATGGAAGCATTTTGTTAAGGAGAATTGTATATTACTAGGTTGTTCTAATATTAGGGTGAGCCATTTATCAAAGAATGCTCGGATCTGGCTATCGAGCAGTTCATTCGTATTTATTTGTTCAAAAATAATTTGTGATAATACTGCCTGCTTAAACACTGTAAATGGAGGAGCTGTCTTCTTCCAACAACGAAGAATTAAATTGCGACCTAATAAGATTGATGTATCTACTATTTTATAAGATTTTATGATGGTCTCATCAGTTAGAAAAAAGATTTGGAATATATCTAAAGTAATATTAATTTGCAAGATCGTAGTTAACCAATATGAGACTTTGGCCCAGAATTGTCGAATTTTAGGACAGAACCAGATACAATGTAACAGATCAGCATTTGATTTCTTACATTTATCGCAATCACCGACAATATTATGCGACCATTTAGCTAGTATTTTCGGCGTAATATATGAGTTATTAATTATCTTAATGTGAGATTCTTTCCAAGAGGTAGGAATTTTAGCCTCTCTTACCCGTCTAATACTAGTTTTAATCTTTTCCAGTGTTATCTCTTGAAAATGGGGGCGCCAATAGTCAACTAAGGCCTCCAACACCAGTTGACCTTGTTTGGACATTAGTATATTGTATATCAGTGAAATAGTGTGAATGCTATTTTTATGTAGGATAATATAATCTTTGAGCTCACCAAATTTAGTGTAGCCTGGTCCAACGTTTGAAAATCCGTTGATAAAATGCCTAACTTGTAGATAAGCAAAAAAATTATGATTTGGTAAGTTATATTCATAAGAGATGGCTTCAAACGTTCTAGCTTTACAATCATTATCAAATAGTTGTGAGACAAAAATCAAACCTTTCTCTTCCCATTTCCTAAAAACTTCAGAAGTCAATCCTGGTGAGAACAAATTATTGCCTCTAATAGGTAAATATGAGGATACATGATAGTCTATATCTAATGCAGTACATAGTTTTTGCCATGCTATTACCACATTGCGGATTGCAAACACTTTTTTAACATATGATGGTAGCTGAGCAGCTGGGCAATGAATGATAGCTTTGAGTGAAAGAGGGGTGACCAAATGTTTCTCAATTTGTTGGTTTGTGAAGTAACTAGTGTCTGTAACCCAATCAACAGCAAAGCGTGCAAGTATAGCAATGTTATACCACTTTATATCAGGAAGAGCAAATCCTCCAAATTCTGATAGCTGATGCAGTTTTGTTCGAGATAGATAGTGCCTTTTCTTACACCAAACAAAAGAGAGGCAATGTTTATTGAACAGCCTTAAATCTTTGTTGGAAACAAAAAGAGGAAGACTTTGGAGAAAATATATTAATTGTGGTAGGAGAACGGACTTAATTAACATGATTCTAGCTGAGAGAGAAATAGGGAACAAGGTCCATCTACTCATCTTCTCGTAGGCCTTCAAAAAAAATATGGACAGATTATCCTTATACCAGAACCTGGGATCCCTATGTAGGTTAATTCCTAGATACTTTATATTATCTGTGGCCTGAAAGGGGTGCTCTTGATAACTATCTTTCTGTTGATGAATCCACATAATTTCAGATTTGTTCAGGTTCAATTTATATCCCGAAAAAGAACTAAATTGTTTAACAATCTTCAATACAAGTGGAATACTTACTTTAGTGTTTTGTAAAAAAAGCAATAGATCATCCGCGTATAGCGATAATATAATCCGCTGATCTCCAAATTCTATGCCTTGGATAGAGTCTCTTAGTAAAATTGCCAAAGGTTCTATGGCAATATTAAATAAAAGGGGCTATAGAGGGCATCTCTGTCTCATCCCCTTATATATCCGGAATCTAGAGGTTGGAATGCCATTAACTAATATATAGGAGTGGGAGAATTATAGATAGACTTGACCAGTGAAAGGAAGTTCCCACTAAAACCAAATTTTCCAAGCGTGGTATATAAGTGATCCCAGGTTACTGAATCGAAGGCTTTCTTCAATTCTAATGATATCGAAAATGGCATCACAAATAAAGTTATTAGCATGTTGAAGGAGTTTAACAATGCTATATGCATTATGGTCTGACACTTGTTGTGCTAAAGCCTCCAACCAGAAAGTTGAAGCTGCAGCAACATCAGCCAAAGAAATAGCAGGTCTAAGAAGATTACCTGAACATAAATAAGCCTTCCTTAGAAAGGATTCAAGCTTCCTATCTAAAGGATCCTTAAATGAAGTACTATCTGCCATAGGAATAGTAGTACGTTTAGGAAGAGTAGAGATAGCCCCATCAACTTTGGGGATTTTCTCCCAAAACTCTAATCTATCAGATGGCAAAGGGTACAATTTCTTAAACCTTGGAGAAGGAGTAAATGAAGTACCCAGACTATTCCATTCCCTAGAAATTACTTCTGAAATAGCATCAGGAACTGGAAAAACTTCTGGAATAACTACATGAGGTTTAAAAACTGAATTTAAACGCTTATTAGTTTTAATATCAAGAGGACTAGACTCCTCCATATCTAATGCAATCAACACTTCTTTAAGTAAAGAACGAATAAACTCCATCTTAATATCAATATCTGAGGTAGAATCTTCTGAACATGATAGATTCTCATCAGAAAAAGATAAGTCAGAATGATGGCGGTCATTTAAAAATTCATCTGAAATATGTGAAGTTTTAAAAGACCTCTTACGTTTACTAGAAGGAGGAATAACAGACAGAGCCTTCCGAATAGAATTAGAAACAAATTCTTTAACATTAACAGGAACATCCTGAACATTAGATGTTGAAGGAACAACAACAGGTAATGGATTATTACTAAAAATTATCAGCGTTCGATAGCTTATCATGACAACTAACACAAACTACAGCCGGAGGAACAGTTACCAAAAGTTTACAACAAATGCACTTAGCTTTGGTAGAACCGACATCAGGCAGCGCTTTTCCAGAAGTAGATTCTGATCCAGGGTCAGGTAGTGACATCTTGCAATATGTAAAAGAAAAAACAACATATAAAGCAAAATTATCAAATTCCTTAAATGGCAGTTTCAGGAATGGGAAAAAATGCAAAATGAAACAAGCCTCTAGAAAACCAGAAGCAACTAAAAAGTGAGACTGAAATAATGTGAAAAAAACTGGCGCCAAGTATGACGCCCACATTTTTGGCGCCAAGTATAACGCCCACATATTTTGGCGCCTAGAATGACGCCCATATTTTTTGGCGCCAAAAAAACGTCCGCAATACACATACTTAAAAAAAATGACGCAATTACGTGAAAACTTCCGGCGCCAACTATGACGCCGGAAATGACGAAATTTTTGCGCCAAAAAAGTCTCACGCCAAGAATGACGCAATAAATAGAAGCATTTTCTGCACCCGCGAGCCTAACAGCCCGCAATTTTTGAAAAAAAGTCAATTGAAAATTTTAAGGTAAGAAAAAAACACAATTTATGCTTAACTGATAAATTTATTTCTCTTGTGGTGTATCCAGTCCACGGATCATCCATTACTTGTGGGATATTCTCATTCCCAACAGGAAGTTGCAAGAGGACACCCACAGCAGAGCTGTTACATAGCTCCTCCCCTCACTACCATATCCAGTCATTCGACCGAAAACAAGCAGAGAAAGGAGAAACCATAGGGTGCAGTGGTGACTGTTGTTTAAATTTAAAAATTACCTGCCTTAAAATGACAGGGCGGGCCGTGGACTGGATACACCACAAGAGAAATATATTTATCAGGTAAGCATAAATTGTGTTTTCTCTTGTAAGGTGTATCCAGTCCATGGATCAACCATTACTTGTGGGATACCAATACCAAAGCTAAAGTACACGAATGAAGGGAGGGACAAGGCAGGTACTTAAACGGAAGGTACCACTGCCTGTAAAACCTTTCTCCCAAAAATAGCCTCCAAAGAAGCAAAAGTATCAAATTTGTAAAATTTTGAAAAAGTATGAAGCGAAGACCAAGTCGCCGCCTTGCAAATCTGTTCAACAGAAGCCTCATTTTTAAAGGCCCAAGTGGAAGCCACAGCTCTAGTGGAATGAGCTGTAATCCTTTCAGGAGGCTGCTGTCCAGCAGTCTCATAGGCTAAACGGATTATGCTTCTTAGCCAAAAAGAAAGAGAGGTTGCCGAAGCCTTTTGACCTCTCCTCTGTCCAGAGTAGACAACAAACAAAGAAGATGTTTGATGAAAATCTTTAGAAGCTTGTAAGTAAAACTTTAAAGCACGAACCACGTCCAGATTGTGTAATAGACGTTCCTTCTTCGAAGAAGGATTAGGACACAAGGATGGAACAACAATCTCTCGATTGATATTCTTGTTAGATACCACCTTAGGTAAAAACCCAGGTTTGGTACGCAGGACTACCTTATCAGTATGAAAAATCAGATAAGGAGAATCACATTGTAAGGCAGATAACTCTGAGACTCTACGAGCCGAGGAAATAGCTACCAAAAAAAGAACTTTCCAAGATAAAAGTTTGATATCTATGGAATGAAGAGGTTCAAACGGAACTCCTTGAAGAACCTTAAGAACCAAATTTAAGCTCCATGGTGGAGCAACAGGTTTAAACACAGGCTTGATTCTAACTAAAGCCTGACAAAATGCCTGAACGTCTGGAACATCTGCCAGACGCTTGTGCAAAAGAATAGACAGAGCAGAAATCTGTCCCCTTAAGGAACTAGCTGACAAACCTTTTTACAAACCTTGGAGAAAAGATAATATCCTGGGAATCCTGACCTTACTCCATGAGTAACCCTTGGATTCACACCAATAAAGATATTTACGCCATATCTTATGGTAAATTTTCCTGGTGACAGGCTTTCGTGCCTGTATTAAGGTATCAATGACTGACTCGGAGAAGCCACGCTTTGATAAAATCAAGCGTTCAATCTCCATGCAGTCAGTCTCAGAGAAATTAGATTTGGATGGTGGAAAGGACCCTGAAGTAGAAGGTCCTGTCTCAGAGGCAGAGTCCATGGTGGAAAGGATGACATGTCCACTAGATCTGCATACCAGGTCCTGCGTGGCCACGCAGGCGCTATTAAAATCACCGATGCTCTCTCCTGCTTGATCTTGGCAATCAGTCGAGGGAGCAGAGGAAACGGTGGAAACACATAAGCAAACACCTCCGGATGGAGTTCCCATTCCCCCGGATGAAAAGTCTGACGACTTAGAAAATTCGCCTCCCAGTTCTCTACACCTGGGATATGGATAGCTGATAGGTGGCAAGAGTGAATCTCTGCCCAGCGAATTATCTTTGAGACTTCTAACATCGCTAGGGAACTTCTTGTTCCCCCTTAATGCTTGATGTAGGCCACAGTTGTGATGTTGTCCGACTGAAATCTGATGTACCTCAGAGTTGCTAACTGAGGCCAAGCCTGAAGAGCATTGAATATCGCTCTCAGTTCCAGAATATTTATCGGAAGGAGTGACTCCTTCTGAGTTCACGATCCCTGAGCCTTCAGGGAGTTCTAGACTGCACCCCAACCTAGAAGGCTGGCATCTGTCGTCACAATTGTCCAATCTGGCCTGCGAAAGGTCATACCTTTGGACAGATGGACCCGAGATAGCCACCAGAGAATAGAATCCCTGGTCTCTTGATCCAGATTTAGTAGAGGGGACAAATCTGTGTAATCCCCGTTCCACTGACTGAGCATGCATAGTTGCAGCGGTCTGAGATGTAAGCGTGCAAACGGTACTATGTCCATTGCCGCTACCATTAAGCCGATTACTTCCATGCCCTGAGCCACCGAAGGGCGCGGAATGGAATGAAGAATACGGCAGTAATTTAGAAGCTTTGATAACCTGGACTCCGTCAGGTAAATTTTCATTTCTATAGAATCTATCAGAGTCCCTAGGAAGGAAACTCTTGTGAGTGGGGATAGAGAACTCTTTTCCTCGTTCACTTTCCACCCATGCGACCTCAGAAATGCCAGTACTATGTCCGTATGAGACTTGGCAATTTGGAAGTTTGACGCCTGTATCAGGATGTCGTCTAAATAAGGGGCCACTGATATGCCCCGCGGCCTTAGGACCGCCAGAAGCAACCCTAGAACCTTTGTGAAGATTCTTGGGGCTGTAGCTAATCCAAAGGGAAGAGCTACAAACTGGTAATGCCTGTCCAGAAAGGCAATCCTGAGAAACCGATGATGATCTTTGTGTATCGGAATGTGAAGATAAGCATCCTTTAGATCCACTGTAGTCATATATTGACCCTCCTGGATCATAAGTAGGATGGTACGAATAGTCTTCATCTTGAATGATGGAACTCTGAGGAATTTGTTTAAGATCTTTAGATCCAAAATTGGACTGAAGGTTCCCTCTTTTTTGGGAACCACAAACAGATTTGAGTAAAAACCCTGTCCTTCTTCCTCCTTTGGAACTGGATGGATCACTCCCATAACTAGGAGGTCTCGTACACAGTGTAAGAATGCCTCTCTCTTTATCTGGTTTGCAGATAATTGTGAAAGGTGAAATCTCCCTTTTGGGGGAGAAGCTTTGAAGTTCAGAAGATATCCGTGGGATATAATTTCCAACGCCCAGGGATCCTGAACATCTCTTGCCCACGCCTGGGCGAAGAGTGAAAGTCTGCCCCCTACTAGATCCGTTACCGGATAGGGGGCCGTTCCTTCATGCTGTCTTAGAGGCAGCAGCAGGTTTTTTGGCCTGCTTACCTTTGTTCCAGGTCTGGTTTGGTCTCCAGACCGTCTTGGACTGAGCAACAGTTCCCTCTTGTTTCGCATTAGAGGAAGTTGATGCCGCACCTGCCTTGAAGTTTTGAAAGGCACGAAAATTAGACTGTTTGGCCCTGGATTTGGACCTGTCCTGAGGAAGGGCATGACCTTTTCCTCCAGTGATATCAGCAATAATCTCCTTCAAACCAGGCCCGAATAGGGTCTGCCCCTTGAAGGGAATGTTAAGCAGCTTAGATTTTGAAGTCACATCAGCTGACCATGATTTAAGCCATAGTGCCCTGCGCGCCTGTATAGCAAAACCAGAATTCTTAGCCGTTAGTTTAGTCAAATGAACAATGGCATCAGAAACAAAAGAATTGGCTAGCTTAAGTGCTCTAAGTTTGCCAAGTATGTCATCCAATGGAGTCGCTACCTGTAAAGCCTCTTCCAGAGACTCAAACCAGAACGCCGCAGCAGCAGTGACAGGAGCAATGCATGCAAGGGGCTGTAGGATAAAACCTTGTTGAATAAACATTTTCTTAAGGTAACCTTCTAATTTTTTATCCATTGGATCTAAAAAAGCACAACTGTCCTCAACAGGGATAGTAGTACGCTTTGCTAGAGTAGAAACTGCTCCCTCCACCTTAGGGACTGTCTGCCATAAGTCCCGTGTGGTGGCGTCTATAGGAAACATTTTTCTAAAAATAAGAGGTGGAGAGAACGGCACACCTGGCCTATCCCATTCCTTAGTAATAATTTCTGTAAACCTTTTAGGTATTGGAAAAACATCAGTACACACCGGCACTGCAAAGTATTTATCCAGTCTACACAATTTCTCTGGCACTGCAATTGTGTCACAGTCATTCAGAGCAGCTAAAACCTCCTTGAGCAATACGCGGAGGTGTTCAAGCTTAAATTTAAATGTAGAAATATCAGAATCAGGTATCTTTCCTGAGTCAGAAACATCACCCACAGACTGAAGTTCTCCTTCCTCAGCTTCAGCATATTGTGAGGCAGTATCAGACATGGTTCTTAAAGCGTCAGTATGCTCTGCATTTCGTCTAACCCCAGAGCTATCTCGCTTACCTCTAAATTCAGGTAGTCTGGCTAATACCGCTGACAGTGTATTATCCATGACTGCCGCCATGTCTTGTAAAGTAAACGCTATGGGTGCCCTAGATGTACGCCATTTGAGCGTGAGTCCCTTGAGCGGGAGTCAAAGGATCTGACACGTGGGGAGAGTTAGTCGGCATAACTTCCCCCTCGTTAGATTCCTCTGGTGATAAATCTTTTAAAGACAGAATATGATCTTTATTGCTTAAAGTGAAATCAGTACAATTGGTACACATTCTAATAGGGGGTTCCACCATGGCTTTTAAACATAATGAACAAGGAGTTTCCTCTATGTCAGACATGTTTGTACAGACTAGCAATGAGACTAGCAAGCTTGGAAAACACTTTAAATCAAGTTAACAAGCAAATATAAAAAACGGTACTGTGCCTTTAAGAGAAACAAATTTTGTCAAAATTTGAAAAACAGTGAAAAAAGGCAGTAAATCAAACTAAATTTTTACAGTGTATGTAATAGGCTAACAGAGCATTGCACCCACTTGCAAATGGATGATTAACCCCATAGTTCAAAAAACAGATAAAAAAAACGACATAGACGTTTTTTAACAGTCACAACCAACTGCCACAGCTCTGCTGTGGCTCCTACCTTCCCCAATAAACGACTTTAGGCCCTTTAGAGATGTCCTGTAGCATTCAGGGAACTTCTGAGGAAAACTGGATGTCTCAGTCTGTAATTTTAACTGCGCAAAAAAGCGCTAAAATAGGCCCCTCCCACTCATACAACAGTGGAAAGCCTCAGGAAACTGTTTCTAGGCAAAAATAAAGCCAGCCATGTGGAAAAAATTAGGCCCCAATAAAGTTTTATCACCAAGCATATATAAAAAACGATTAAACATGCCAGCAAGCGTTTTATATAGCATTTTTATAAAGGTATTACCCCTGAGAGTAAGCATGATACCAGTCGTTATTAAATCACTGTATTCAGGCTTAACTTACATTTATCCGGTATCAGCAGCATTTTCTAGCATTTCCAATTCTAGAAAAAATTGTAACTGCACATACCTCATAGCAGAGTAAACTGCACGCCATTCTCCCTCTGAAGTTACCTCTCTCCTCAGACATATGTGAGAACAGCAATGGATCTTAGTTATAACCTGCTAAGATCATAGAAAACTCAGGCAGATTCTTCTTCTATCTCTGCCTGAGATAAAACAGTACAACTCCGGTACCATTTAAAAATAACAAACTTTTGATTGAAGAAAATAAACTAACTATTTTTCACCACTCTCTCTTACTACCTCCATGCGCATTGAGAGTTGCAAGAGAATGACTGGATATGGTAGTGAGGGGAGGAGCTATGTAACAGCTCTGCTGTGGTTGTCCTCTTGCAACTTCCTGTTGGGAATGAGAATATCCCACAAGTAATGGATGATCCGTGGACTGGATACACCTTACAAGAGAAATAAAATGTATATGCATTTTGCCAAAAAAATGAAACTGACAGTCTGAATGAAGGAATACTGATTATCCTGAATCATGGCAAATATAAGTTTAAACACATATATTTAGAAATTTACATATAAAGTGCCCAACCATAGCTTTGAGTGTCATAAATAGAAATAAGACTTACTTACCCTAAGACACTCATCTACATATAGTAGATAGCCAAACCAGTACTGAAACGAGAATCAGTAGAGGTAATGGTATATAAGAGTATATCGTCGATCTGAAAAGGGAGGTAGGAGAAGAAATCTCTACGACCGATAACAGAGAACCTATGAAATAGATCCCCTAGAGGAAGACCATTGTATTCAAATAGGCAATACTCTCTTCACATCCCTCTGACATTCACTGCACTCTGAGAGGAAAACCGGGCTTCAGCCTGCTGCGAAGCACATATCAACGTAGAATCTAGCACAAACTTACTTCACCACCTCCATGGGAGGCAAAGTTTGTAAAACTGAATTGTGGGTGTGGTGAGGGGTGTATTTATAGGCATTTTGAGGTTTGGGAAACTTTGCCCCTCCTGGTAGGAATGTATATCCCATACGTCACTAGCTCATGGACTCTTGCTAATTACATGAAAGAAAACAGACCAGCTCAGTAGAGCCAGGAGCGGCGTTCTGTAAAACTCAACTTCGTAGTAAAAAATCTCAGGAACACTTTGTTGTATATACTTGCAGAATGATATAGGTTTACTGTCCCTTTAAGGTTCCCCTTAAAATAAAAACAACAACAAAACATTATGAGCTAGATTACAAGTAGATCTCTATATACTGCTTCTGCTCGCGTCCCAACTCCACAAGAGGTAAGCTTTTTGCGCCCGTTTGATTGAGCCTGCATTACAAGCTGAAAGTAAAAAGTTTTCCCTCGCTCGCTAACTCGACGTGCACGAAAAGCCGAAATTAGAATATCAGAACCACATTAATGTATTCCACTACAGACTTCAATGGAGAGTGTAAAGTGGAAAAAAAACTAACACCCTAATCTCACGCAAACCCGATCCAAGTGCTCTGACATGAAAATATGAATATTTCTCATTCCTGTGTTCTTCATAATTTATTCATAAACACATATTTATATATATATATATATATCTAAGGGTATTTTGGTACAATATATATCTATACAGATATTATATATATATATATATATATATATATATATATATATACACACACAGAGAAATGCACTCACAGGAACGAACAACCAGCTCAATACCATTGTTAGCCTGTTCTATGGCGATTTACCACCTGGGTGCAACTTCTTTTAGCCCAGCAATGCTTTTCACAGAGTAGAACTTTCCTGTAGTATATCAGTCTGGTCCCGCCTATTACGGTCAGTCCAGCGCCGAAATACCAGGCAATTCCTCTCTGAACAAGGAACACAGCAACCCCAGACGATCGTTTCGGCCTTCATTGGGCCTTGTCAGTGAGGTGTAGCAGTATTCCTCTAAGTACACTGAGCAAGGAGTCCACGTCTGGTTGCCCCTTTTTTCCATAGGGAGACTAAATACACACAGAGAGAAATGCACTCACAGGAACGAACAACCAGCTCAATACCATTGTTAGCCTGTTATATATATAATTCAAGTAAAGGATAAGCACTCTTTAACCCCAGGTTGAGGTAAGCATATACCAGGGTGCGTGTGTCAGATATAAACAGTCCAGAGCAAAGACAGCACTCACTGGATTTAAGTAAAAAACTACTTTTATTGAAAACAGAATTTATGTTTACCTGATAAATTACTTTCTCCAACGGTGTGTCCGGTCCACGGCGTCATCCTTACTTGTGGGATATTCTCCTCCCCAACAGGAAATGGCAAAGAGCCCAGCAAAGCTGGTCACATGATCCCTCCTAGGCTCCGCCTACCCCAGTCATTCGACCGACGTTAAGGAGGAATATTTGCATAGGAGAAACCATATGGTACCGTGGTGACTGTAGTTAAAGAAAATAAATTATCAGACCTGATTAAAAAAACCAGGGCGGGCCGTGGACCGGACACACCGTTGGAGAAAGTAATTTATCAGGTAAACATAAATTCTGTTTTCTCCAACATAGGTGTGTCCGGTCCACAGCGTCATCCTTACTTGTGGGAACCAATACCAAAGCTTTAGGACACGGATGAAGGGAGGGAGCAAATCAGGTCACCTAAATGGAAGGCACCACGGCTTGTAAAACCTTTCTCCCAAAAATAGCCTCAGAAGAAGCAAAAGTATCAAACTTGTAAAATTTGGTAAAAGTGTGCAGTGAAGACCAAGTCGCTGCCCTACATATCTGATCAACAGAAGCCTCGTTCTTGAAGGCCCATGTGGAAGCCACAGCCCTAGTGGAATGAGCTGTGATTCTTTCGGGAGGCTGCCGTCCGGCAGTCTCGTAAGCCAATCTGATGATGCTTTTAATCCAAAAAGAGAGAGAGGTAGAAGTTGCTTTTTGACCTCTCCTTTTACCAGAATAAACAACAAACAAGGAAGATGTTTGTCTAAAATCCTTTGTAGCATCTAAATAGAATTTTAGAGCGCGAACAACATCCAAATTGTGCAACAAACGTTCCTTCTTTGAAACTGGTTTCGGACACAGAGAAGGTACGATAATCTCCTGGTTAATGTTTTTGTTAGAAACAACTTTTGGAAGAAAACCAGGTTTAGTACGTAAAACCACCTTATCTGCATGGAACACCAGATAAGGAGGAGAACACTGCAGAGCAGATAATTCTGAAACTCTTCTAGCAGAAGAGATTGCAACTAAAAACAAAACTTTCCAAGATAATAACTTAATATCAACGGAATGTAAGGGTTCAAACGGAACCCCCTGAAGAACTGAAAGAACTAAATTGAGACTCCAAGGAGGAGTCAAAGGTTTGTAAACAGGCTTAATTCTAACCAGAGCCTGAACAAAGGCTTGAACATCTGGCACAGCTGCCAGCTTTTTGTGAAGTAACACAGACAAGGCAGAAATCTGTCCCTTCAGGGAACTTGCAGATAATCCTTTTTCCAATCCTTCTTGAAGGAAGGATAGAATCTTAGGAATCTTAACCTTGTCCCAAGGGAATCCTTTAGATTCACACCAACAGATATATTTTTTCCAAATTTTGTGGTAAATCTTTCTAGTTACAGGCTTTCTGGCCTGAACAAGAGTATCGATAACAGAATCTGAGAACCCTCGCTTCGATAAGATCAAGCGTTCAATCTCCAAGCAGTCAGCTGGAGTGAAACCAGGTTCGGATGTTCGAACGGACCCTGAACAAGAAGGTCTCGTCTCACAGGTAGCTTCCAAGGTGGAGCCGATGACATATTCACCAGATCTGCATACCAAGTCCTGCGTGGCCACGCAGGAGCTATCAAGATCACCGACGCCCTCTCCTGATTGATCCTGGCTACCAGCCTGGGGATGAGAGGAAACGGCGGGAACACATAAGCTAGTTAGAAGGTCCAAGGTGCTACTAGTGCATCCACTAGAGCCGCCTTGGGATCCCTGGATCTGGACCCGTAGCAAGGAACTTTGAAGTTCTGACGAGAGGCCATCAGATCCATGTCTGGAATGCCCCACAGCTGAGTGACTTGGGCAAAGATTTCCGGATGGAGTTCCCACTCCCCCGGATGCAACGTCTGACGACTCAGAAAATCCGCTTCCCAATTTTCCACTCCTGGGATGTGGATAGCGGACAGGTGGCAGGAGTGAGACTCCGCCCATAGAATGATTTTGGTCACTTCTTCCATCGCTAGGGAACTCCTTGTTCCCCCCTGATGGTTGATGTACGCAACAGTTGTCATGTTGTCTGATTGAAACCGTATGAACTTGGCCCTCGCTAGCTGAGGCCAAGCCTTGAGAGCATTGAATATCGCTCTCAGTTCCAGAATATTTATCGGTAGAAGAGATTCTTCCCGAGACCAAAGACCCTGAGCTTTCAGGGATCCCCAGACCGCGCCCCAGCCCATCAGACTGGCGTCGGTCGTGACAATGACCCACTCTGGTCTGCGGAATGTCATCCCTTGTGACAGGTTGTCCAGGGACAGCCACCAACGGAGTGAGTCTCTGGTCCTCTGATTTACTTGTATCTTCGGAGACAAGTCTGAATAATCCCCATTCCACTGACTGAGCATGCACAGTTGTAATGGTCTTAGATGAATGCGCGCAAAAGGAACTATGTCCATTGCCGCTACCATCAACCCGATCACTTCCATGCACTGAGCTATGGAAGGAAGAGGAACGGAATGAAGTATCCGACAAGAGTCTAGAAGCTTTGTTTTTCTGGCCTCTGTCAGAAATATCCTCATTTCTAAGGAGTCTATTATTGTTCCCAAGAAGGAAACCCTTGTTGACGGAGATAGAGAACTCTTTTCCACGTTCACTTTCCATCCGTGAGATCTGAGAAAGGCCAGGACGATGTCCGTGTGAGCCTTTGCTTGAGGAAGGGACGACGCTTGAATCAGAATGTCGTCCAAGTAAGGTACTACAGCAATGCCCCTTGGTCTTAGCACAGCTAGAAGGGACCCTAGTACCTTTGTGAAAATCCTTGGAGCAGTGGCTAATCCGAAAGGAAGCGCCACGAACTGGTAATGCTTGTCCAGGAATGCGAACCTTAGGAACCGATGATGTTCCTTGTGGATAGGAATATGTAGATACGCATCCTTTAAATCCACCGTGGTCATGAATTGACCTTCCTGGATGGAAGGAAGAATAGTTCGAATGGTTTCCATCTTGAACGATGGAACCTTGAGAAACTTGTTTAAGATCTTGAGATCTAAGATTGGTCTGAACGTTCCCTCTTTTTTGGGAACTATGAACAGATTGGAGTAGAACCCCATCCCTTGTTCTCTTAATGGAACAGGATGAATCACTCCCATTTTTAACAGGTCTTCTACACAATGTAAGAATGCCTGTCTTTTTATGTGGTCTGAAGACAACTGAGACCTGTGGAACCTCCCCCTTGGGGGAAGTCCCTTGAATTCCAGAAGATAACCTTGGGAGACTATTTCTAGCGCCCAAGGATCCAGAACATCTCTTGCCCAAGCCTGAGCGAAGAGAGAGAGTCTGCCCCCCACCAGATCCGGTCCCGGATCGGGGGCCAACATTTCATGCAGTCTTGGTAGCAGTGGCAGGTTTCTTGGCCTGCTTTCCCTTGTTCCAGCCTTGCATTGGTCTCCAAGCTGGCTTGGCTTGAGAAGTATTACCCTCTTGCTTAGAGGACGTAGCACCTCGGGCTGGTCCGTTTCTACGAAAGGGACGAAAATTAGGTTTATTTTTTGCCTTGAAAGGCCGATCCTGAGGAAGGGCGTGGCCCTTACCCCCAGTGATATCAGAGATAATCTCTTTCAAGTCAGGGCCAAACAGCGTTTTCCCCTTGAAAGGAATGTTAAGTAGCTTGTTCTTGGAAGACGCATCAGCCGACCAAGATTTCAACCAAAGCGCTCTGCGCGCCACAATAGCAAACCCAGAATTCTTAGCCGCTAACCTAGCCAATTGCAAAGTGGCGTCTAGGGTGAAAGAATTAGCCAATTTGAGAGCATTGATTCTGTCCATAATCTCCTCATAAGGAGGAGAATCACTATCGACCGCCTTTATCAGCTCATCGAACCAGAAACATGCGGCTGTAGCGACAGGGACAATGCATGCAATTGGTTGTAGAAGGTAACCCTGCTGAACAAACATCTTTTTAAGCAAACCTTCTAATTTTTTATCCATAGGATCTTTGAAAGCACAACTATCCTCTATGGGTATAGTGGTGCGTTTGTTTAAAGTGGAAACCGCTCCCTCGACCTTGGGGACTGTCTGCCATAAGTCCTTTCTAGGGTCGACCAAAGGAAACAATTTTTTAAATATGGGGGGAGGGACGAAAGGAATACCGGGCCTTTCCCATTCTTTATTAACAATGTCCGCCACCCGCTTGGGTATAGGAAAAGCTTCTGGGAGCCCCGGCACCTCTAGGAACTTGTCCATTTTACATAGTTTCTCTGGGATGACCAACTTGTCACAATCATCCAGAGTGGATAATACCTCCTTAAGCAGAATGCGGAGATGTTCCAACTTAAATTTAAATGCAATCACATCAGGTTCAGCCTGTTGAGAAATGTTCCCTGAATCAGTAATTTCTCCCTCAGACAAAACCTCCCTGGCCCCATCAGACTGGGTTAGGGGCCCTTCAGAGATATTAGTATCAGCGTTGCCATGCTCTTCAGTATCTAAAACAGAGCAGCCGCGCTTACGCTGACAAGTGTTCATTTGGGCTAAAATGTTTTTGACAGAATTATCCATTACAGCCGTTAATTGTTGCATAGTAAGGAGTATTGGCGCGCTAGATGTACTAGGGGCCTCCTGAGTGGGCAAGACTCGTGTAGACGAAGGAGGGAATGATGCAGTACCATGCTTACTCCCCTCACTTGAGGAATCATCTTGGGCATCATTGTCATTATCACATAAATCACATTTATTTAAATGAATAGGAATTCTGGCTTCCCCACATTCAGAACACAGTCTATCTGGTAGTTCAGACATGTTAAACAGGCATAAACTTGATAACAAAGTACTCTAAGCCATCTCCGTGGAGATGTTGCCTGTACAACGGCAAAGAGAATGACTGGGGTAGGCGGAGCCTAGGAGGGATCATGTGACCAGCTTTGCTGGGCTCTTTGCCATTTCCTGTTGGGGAGGAGAATATCCCACAAGTAAGGATGACGCCGTGGACCGGACACACCTATGTTGGAGAAAAAAGGTTAAAAGCATAGTCCCATGACGTTTCGGTGTCCTCAGACACCTTTGTCAAATGGCATCACCCAGCTTAAGGACCGTTGTATAATCCTGACATCTGGGAGGCAGAGTGGATTATACAACGGTCCTTAAGATGGGTGATGACATTTGACAAAGGTGTCTGAGGACACCGAAACGTCATGGGACTATGCTTTTAACCTTTTTTCAATAAAAGTTATTTTTTACATAAGGTCAGTGAGTGCTGTCTTTGCTCTGGACTATAATATAGATTTATATATATATATATATATATATATATATATATATATATATATATACACACACACACAGTCGTATGCAAAAGTTTAGGCACCCCTGACAATTTCCATGATTTTCATTTATAAATAATTGGGTGTTTGGATCAGCAATTTCATTTTGATCTATCAAATAACTGAAGGACACAGTAATAGTTCAGTAGTGAAAACAGAATTTATGTTTACCTGATAAATTTCTTTCTCCAACGGTGTGTCCGGTCCACGGCGTCATCCTTACTTGTGGGATATTCTCTTCCCCAACAGGAAATGGCAAAGAGCCCAGCAAAGCTGGTCACATGATCCCTCCTAGGCTCCGCCTACCCCAGTCATTCGACCGACGTTAAGGAGGAATAATAGCATAGGAGAAACCATATGGTACCGTGGTGACTGTAGTTAAAGAAAATAAATTATCAGACCTGATTAAAAAACCAGGGCGGGCCGTGGACCGGACACACCGTTGGAGAAAGAAATTTATCAGGTAAACATAAATTCTGTTTTCTCCAACATAGGTGTGTCCGGTCCACGGCGTCATCCTTACTTGTGGGAACCAATACCAAAGCTTTAGGACACGGATGAAGGGAGGGAGCAAATCAGGTCACCTAAATGGAAGGCACCACGGCTTGCAAAACCTTTCTCCCAAAAATAGCCTCAGAAGAAGCAAAAGTATCAAACTTGTAAAATTTGGTAAAAGTGTGCAGTGAAGACCAAGTCGCTGCCCTACATATCTGATCAACAGAAGCCTCGTTCTTGAAGGCCCATGTGGAAGCCACAGCCCTAGTGGAATGAGCTGTGATTCTTTCGGGAGGCTGCCGTCCGGCAGTCTCGTAAGCCAATCTGATGATGCTTTTAATCCAAAAAGAGAGAGAGGTAGAAGTTGCTTTTTGATCTCTCCTTTTACCTGAATAAACAACAAACAAGGAAGATGTTTGTCTAAAATCCTTTGTAGCATCTAAATAGAATTTTAGAGCGCGAACAACATCCAAATTGTGCAACAAGCGTTCCTTCTTTGAAACTGGTTTCGGACACAGAGAAGGTACGATAATCTCCTGGTTAATGTTTTTGTTAGAAACAACTTTTGGAAGAAAACCAGGTTTAGTACGTAAAACCACCTTATCTGCATGGAACACCAGATAAGGAGGAGAACACTGCAGAGCAGATAATTCTGAAACTCTTCTAGCAGAAGAAATTGCAACTAAAAACAAAACTTTCCAAGATAATAACTTAATATCAACGGAATGTAAGGGTTCAAACGGAACCCCCTGAAGAACTGAAAGAACTAAATTGAGACTCCAAGGAGGAGTCAAAGGTTTGTAAACAGGCTTGATTCTAACCAGAGCCTGAACAAAGGCTTGAACATCTGGCACAGCTGCCAGTTTTTTGTGAAGTAACACCGACAAGGCAGAAATCTGTCCCTTCAGGGAACTTGCCGATAATCCTTTTTCCAATCCTTCTTGAAGGAAGGATAGAATCCTAGGAATCTTAACCTTGTCCCAAGGGAATCCTTTAGATTCACACCAACAGATATATTTTTTCCAAATTTTGTGGTAAATCTTTCTAGTTACAGGCTTTCTGGCCTGAACAAGAGTATCGATAACAGAATCTGAGAAACCTCGCTTCGATAAAATCAAGCGTTCAATCTCCAAGCAGTCAGCTGGAGTGAAACCAGATTCGGATGTTCGAACGGACCCTGAACAAGAAGGTCTCGTCTCAAAGGTAGCTTCCAAGGTGGAGCCGATGACATATTCACCAGATCTGCATACCAAGTCCTGCGTGGCCACGCAGGAGCTATCAAGATCACCGACGCCCTCTCCTGATTGATCCTGGCTACCAGCCTGGGGATGAGAGGAAACGGCGGGAACACATAAGCTAGTTTGAAGGTCCAAGGTGCTACTAGTGCATCCACTAGAGCCGCCTTGGGATCCCTGGATCTGGACCCGTAGCAAGGAACTTTGAAGTTCTGACGAGAGGCCATCAGATCCATGTCTGGAATGCCCCATAGTTGAGTGACTTGGGCAAAGATTTCCGGATGGAGTTCCCACTCCCCCGGATGCAATGTCTGACGACTCAGAAAATCCGCTTCCCAATTTTCCACTCCCGGGATGTGGATAGCAGACAGGTGGCAGGAGTGAGACTCCGCCCATAGAATAATCTTGGTCACTTCTTCCATCGCTAGGGAACTCCTTGTTCCCCCCTGATGGTTGATGTACGCAACAGTCGTCATGTTGTCTGATTGAAACCGTATGAACTTGGTCCTCGCTAGCTGAGGCCAAGCCTTGAGAGCATTGAATATCGCTCTCAGTTCCAGAATATTTATCGGTAGAAGAGATTCTTCCCGAGACCAAAGACCCTGAGCTTTCAGGGATCCCCAGACCGCGCCCCAGCCCATCAGACTGGCGTCGGTCGTGACAATGACCCACTCTGGTCTGCGGAATGTCATCCCTCGTGACAGGTTGTCCAGGGACAGCCACCAACGGAGTGAGTCTCTGGTCCTCTGATTTACTTGTATCTTTGGAGACAAGTCTGTATAGTCCCCATTCCACTGACTGAGCATGCACAGTTGTAATGGTCTTAGATGAATGCGCGCAAAAGGAACTATGTCCATTGCCGCTACCATCAACCCGATCACTTCCATGCACTGAGCTACGGAAGGAAGAGGAACGGAATGAAGTATCCGACAAGAGTCCAGAAGTTTTGTCTTTCTGGCCTCTGTTAGAAAAATCCTCATTTCTGAGGAGTCTATAATTGTTCCCAAGAAGGGAACCCTTGTTGACGGGGATAGAGAACTCTTTTCCACGTTCACTTTCCAGCCGTGAGATCTGAGAAAGGCCAGGACGATGTCCGTGTGAGCCTTTGCTCGAGGGAGGGACGACGCTTGAATCAGAATGTCGTCCAGGTAAGGTACTACTGCAATGCCCCTTGGTCTTAGTACCGCTAGAAGGGACCCTAGTACCTTTGTGAAAATCCTTGGAGCAGTGGCTAATCCGAAAGGAAGCGCCACAAACTGGTAATGTTTGTCCAGGAATGCAAACCTTAGGAACCGATGATGTTCCTTGTGGATAGGAATATGTAGATACGCATCCTTTAAATCCACCGTGGTCATGAATTGACCTTCCTGGATGGAAGGAAGGATAGTTCGAATGGTTTCCATCTTGAACGATGGGACCTTGAGAAATTTGTTTAAGATCTTGAGATCTAAGATTGGTCTGAACGTTCCCTCTTTTTTGGGAACTATGAACAGATTGGAGTAGAACCCCATCCCTTGTTCTCTTAATGGAACAGGATGAATCACTCCCATTTTTAACAGGTCTTCTACACAATGTAAGAACGCCTGTCTTTTTATGTGGTCTGAAGACAACTGAGACCTGTGGAACCTCCCCCTTGGGGGAAGTCCCTTGAATTCCAGAAGATAACCCTGGGAGACTATTTCTAGCGCCCAAGGATCCAGAACATCTCTTGCCCAAGCCTGAGCGAAGAGAGAGAGTCTGCCCCCCACCAGATCCGGTCCCGGATCGGGGGCCAATATTTCATGCTGTCTTGGTAGCAGTGACAGGTTTCTTGGCCTGCTTTCCCTTGTTCCAGCCTTGCATTGGTCTCCAAGCTGGCTTGGCTTGAGAAGTATTACCCTCTTGCTTAGAGGACGTAGCACTTTGGGCTGGTCCGTTTTTACGAAAGGGACGAAAATTAGGTCTATTTTTTGCCTTGAAAGGCCTATCCTGAGGAAGGGCGTGGCCCTTACCCCCAGTGATATCAGAGATAATCTCTTTCAAGTCAGGGCCAAACAGCGTTTTCCCCTTGAAAGGAATGTTTAGTAACTTGTTCTTGGAAGACGCATCAGCCGACCAAGATTTCAACCAAAGCGCTCTGCGCGCCACAATAGCAAACCCAGAATTCTTAGCCGCTAACCTAGCCACTTGCAAAGTGGCGTCTAGAGTGAAAGAATTAGCCAATTTGAGAGCATTGATTCTGTCCATAATCTCCTCATAAGGAGGAGAATCACTATCGAGCACCTTAATCAGTTCATCAAACCAGAAATATGCAGCTGTAGTGACAGGGACAATGCATGAAATGGGTTGTAGAAGGTAACCCTGCTGAACAAACATCTTTTTAAGCAAACCTTCTAATTTTTTATCCATAGGATCTTTGAAAGCACAACTATCCTCTATGGGTATAGTGGTGCGTTTGTTTAAAGTAGAAACCGCTCCCTCGACCTTGGGGACTGACTGCCATAAGTCCTTTCTGGGGTCGACCATAGGAAACAATTTTTTAAATATGGGGGGAGGGACGAAAGGAATACCGGGCCTTTCCCATTCTTTATTAACAATGTCCGCCACCCGCTTGGGTATAGGAAAAGCTTCTGGGAGCCCCGGCACCTCTAGGAACTTGTCCATTTTACATAGTTTCTCTGGAATGACCAACTTTTCACAATCATCCAGAGTGGATAATACCTCCTTAAGCAAAATGCGGAGATGTTCCAACTTAAATTTAAATGTAATCACATCAGATTCAGCCTGATGAGAAATGTTCCCTGAATCAGTAATTTCTCCCTCAGACAAAACCTCCCTGGCCCCCTCAAATTGGATTAGGGGCCCTTCAGAGATATTAATATCAGCGTCGTCATGCTCTTCAGTAACTAAAACAGAGCAGCCACGCTTACGCTGACAAGGGTTCATTTTGGCTAAAATGTTTTTGACAGAATTATCCATTACAGCCGTTAATTGTTGCATAGTAAGGAGTATTGGCGCGCTAGATGTACTAGGGGCCTCCTGAGTGGGCAAGACTCGTGTAGACGAAGGAGGGAATGATGCAGTACCATGCTTACTCCCCTCACTTGAGGAATCATCTTGGGCATCATTGTCATTATCACATAAATCACATTTATTTAAATGAATAGGAATTCTGGCTTCCCCACATTCAGAACACAGTCTATCTGGTAGTTCAGACATGATAAACAGGCATAAACTTGATAAAAAAGTACAAAAAACGTTTTAAAATAAAACCGTTACTGTCACTTTAAATTTTAAACTGAACACACTTTGTTACTGCAATTGCGAAAAAACATGAAGGAATTGTTCAAAAATCACCAAATTTTCACCACAGTGTCTTAAAGCCTTAAAAATATTGCACACCAAATTTGGAAGCTTTAACCCTTAAAATAACGGAACCGGAGCCGTTATAAGCTTTAACCCCTTTACAGTCCCTGGTATCTGCTTTGCTGAGACCCAACCAAGCCCAAAGGGGAATACGATACCAAATGACGCCTTCAGAAAGTCTTTTCTAAGTATCAGAGCTCCTCTCACATGCGACTGCATGCCATGCCTCTCAAAAACAAGTGCGCCACACCGGCGCGAAAATGAGACTCTGCTTATGCTTTGGGAAAGCCCCTAAGAAATAAGGTGTCTAATACAGTGCCTGCCGATATTATTATATCAAAATACCCAGATAAAATGATTCCTCAAGGCTAAATATGTGCTAATAATGAATCGATTTAGCCCAGAAAAGTCTACAGTCTAAATAAGCCCTTGTAAAGCCCTTATTTACGATCGTAATAAATATGGCTTACCGGATCCCATAGGGAAAATGACAGCTTCCAGCATTACATCGTCTTGTTAGAATGTGTCATACCTCAAGCAGCAAGAGACTGCACACTGTTCCCCCAACTGAAGTTAATTGCTCTCAACAGTCCTGTGTGGAACAGCCATGGATTTTAGTTACGGTTGCTAAAATCATTTTCCTCATACAAACAGAAATCTTCATCTCTTTTCTGTTTCTGAGTAAATAGTACATACCAGCACTATTTCAAAATAACAAACTCTTGATTGAATAATAAAAAACTACAGTTAAACACTAAAAAACTCTAAGCCATCTCCGTGGAGATGTTGCCTGTACAACGGCAAAGAGAATGACTGGGGTAGGCGGAGCCTAGGAGGGATCATGTGACCAGCTTTGCTGGGCTCTTTGCCATTTCCTGTTGGGGAAGAGAATATCCCACAAGTAAGGATGACGCCGTGGACCGGACACACCTATGTTGGAGAAATGAGGTTTATTGGATTAACAGAAAATGTGCACTATGCATCAAAACGAAATTAGACAGGTGCATAAATTTGGGCACCCTTGTCATTTTGTTGATTTGAATACCTTTAACTACCTAGCACTGATTAATTGGAACACACCATTGGTTTGGTGAGCCCATTAAGCCTTGAACTTCATAGACAGGTGCATCCAATCATGAGAAAAGGTATTTAAGGTGGCCAAATGCAAGTTGTTTTCTTTTTTCTTTGACTCCCCTCTGAAGAGTGGCAACATGGGGGCCTCAAAACAACTCTCAAATGACCTGAAAACAAAGATTGTTCAAGATTATGGTTTAGGGGAAGGCTACAAAAAACTATTGCAGAGATTTAAGCCGTCAGTGTCCACTGTGAGGAACATAGTGAGGAAATGGAAGACCACAGGCACAGTTCTTGTTAAGGCTAGAAGTGGCAGGCCAAGTAAAATATCGGAAAGGCAAAGGATGGTGAGAACGGTCAAAAACAGCCCACAGACCACCTCCAAAGAACTACAACATCCTCATGCTGCAGATGGTGTCACTGTGTATCGTTCAACAATTCAGCGCACTTTGCACAAGGAGAAGCTGTATGGGAGAGTGATGCGGAAGAAGCCTTTTCTGCACACACGTCACAAACAGAGTTGCTTGAGGTATGCAAACACACATTTGGACAAGCCAGCTTCATTTTGGAAGAAGGTGCTGTGGACTGATGAAACAAAGATTGAGTTATTTGGTCATAACAAGGTTTGTTATGCATGGCAGAAAAAGACAAACACTTGCTACCCACAGTAAAATTTGGTGGATGTTCCATCATGCTGTGGGGCACTGGTACTGGGAATCTTGTTAAAGCTGAGGGTCCTATGGATTCCACT
Organism: Bombina bombina; assembly: GCF_027579735.1. Taxonomy (NCBI): domain Eukaryota; kingdom Metazoa; phylum Chordata; class Amphibia; order Anura; family Bombinatoridae; genus Bombina; species Bombina bombina. The sequence continues at coordinate 449,533,362 of NC_069501.1, read as the reverse complement.
CAATATCAGAAGATACTTGAAAATAATGTTGAGGAATCAGTCACAAAGTTGAAGTTATGCCAGGGCTCGATATTTCAACAAGACAACGACCCAAGACACTGCTCAAAATCTACACTGGCATTTATGCAGAGGAACAAGTACAATGCTCTGGAATGGCCATCTCAGTCCCCAAACCTGTATATCATTGAAAATCTGTGGGGTGATTTGAAGCGGGCTGTCCATGCTTGGCAACCATCAAACCTAACTGAACTGGAGATGTTTTTCAAGAAGGAAAGGTCCAAAACACCTTCATCCAGAATCCAGACACTCATTACAGGCTATAGGAAGCATCTAGAGGCTGTTATTTCTGCTAAAGGAGGCTGTACTAAATATTGATGCAATATTTCTGTTGGGGTGCCCAAATGTATGCACCTGTCTAATTTCATTCCGATGCATATTGCACATTTTCTGTTACTCCAATAAACCTCATTTCACTACTGAAATATTACTGCGTCCTTCAGTTATTTGATAGATCAAAATGAAATTGCTGATCCAAACACCCAATTATTTATAAATGAAAATCATGGAAATTGTCAGGGGTAACTAAACTTTTGCATACAACTGTATATATATATATATATATATATATATATATATATATATATATATATATATATATATATATACATACATACACATATATACATAAATACACATATATACATACATACACACACAGTATCCCACAAAAGTGAGTTCACCCCTCACATTTTTGTAAATATTTTATTATATTTATTATATTTTTTCATGTGACAACACTGAAGAAATGACACTTTGCTACAATGTAAAGTAGTGAGTGTACAACCTGTATAACAGTGTAAATTTGATTTCCCCTCAAAATAAATCAACACACAGCCATTAATGTCTAAACCGTTAGCAACAAAAACAGAATTTATGTAAGTACTTACCTGATAAATTCATTTCTTTCATATTGGCAAGAGTCCATGAGCTAGTGACGTATGGAATATACAATCCTACCAGGAGGGGCAAAGTTTCCCAAACCTCAAAATGCCTACAAATACAACCCTCACCACACCCACAATTCAGTTTAACGAATAGCCAAGTAGTGGGGTGATAAAGAAAGGAGTAAAAAGCATCAACAAAGGAATTTGGAAATAATTGTGCATTATACAAAAAAATCATAACCACATTAAAAAGGGTGGGCCTCATGGACTCTTGCCAATATTAAATAAATTAATTTATCAGGTAAGTTCTTACATAAATTATGTTTTCTTTCATGTAATTGGCAAGAGTCCATGAGCTAGTGACATATGGGATAGCAATACCCAAGATGTGGAACTCCACGCAAGAGTCACTAGAAAGGGAGGGATAAAATAAAAACAGCCATTTTTCGCAGAAAAAAATTAATCCAAAACCCAAAATATAAGTTTATTCTCATAAATTAAAGAAAAAACCTAAAACATAAGCAGAAGAATCAAACTGAGACAGCTGCCTGAAGAACTTTTCTACCAAAAACTGCTTCCGAAGAAGCGAATACATCAAAACGGTAGAATTTAATAAATGTATGTAAAGAAGACCAAGTTGCTGCTTTGCAAATCTGATCAACTGAAGCTTCATTCTTAAAAGCCCACAAAGTGGAGACTGATCTAGTAAAATGAGCTGTAATTCTCTGAGGCAGGACCTGACCCGACTCCAAATAAGCTTGATGAATCAAAAGCTTTCACCACGATGCCAAGGAAACGGCAGAAGCCTTCTGACCTTTCCTAGAACCATTAAAGATAACAAATAGACTAGAAGTCTTCCTGAAATCTTTAGTAGCTTCCACATAATATTTCAGAGCTCTTACCACATCCAAAGAATGTAAGGATCTCTCCAAAGAATTTTTAGGATTAAGACACAAGGAAGGGACAACAATTTTTCTATTAATGTTGATAGAATTCACAACCTTAGGTAAGAATTTAAATGAAGTCCGCAAAACTGCCTTATCCTGATGAAAAATCAGAAAAGGAGATTCACAAGAAAGAGCAGATAATTTAGAAACTCTTCTAACAGAAGAGATGGCCAAAAGAAACAACACTTTCCAAGAAAGTATTCTAATGTCCAAAGAATGCATAGGCTCAAATGGAGGAGCCTGTAAAGCCTTCAAAACCAAATTAAGACTCCAAGGAGGAGAGATTGATTTAATGACAGGCTTGATACGAACTAAAACCTGAACAAATCAGTGAATGTCAGGAAGCTTAGCAATCTTTCTGTGAAATAAAACAGAAAGAGCAGAGATTTGTCCCTTCAAGGAACTTGCAGACAAACCCTTATCCAAACCATCCTGAAGAAACTGTAAAATTCTAGGAATTCTAAAAGAATGCCAAGAGAATTTATGAGAAGTACACCATGAAATATAAGTCTTCCAAACTCGATAATAAATCTTTCTAGAAACAGATTTACGAGCCTGTAACATAGTATTAATCACTGAGTCAGAAAAACCTCTATGACTAAGCATTACGCATTCAATTTCCATACCTTCAAATTTAATGATTTGAGATCCTGATGGAAAAACGGACCTTGAGACAGAAGGTCCGGCCTTAATAAAAGTGGCCAAGGTTGGCAACTGGACATCCGAACAAGATCCGCATACCAAAACCTGTGAGGCCATGCTGGAGCCACCAGCAACACAAACGATTGCTCCATGATGATTTTGGAGATCACTCTTGGAAGAAGAACTAGAGGCTGGAAAATATAAGCAGATTGGAAATACCAAGGAAGTGTCAATGCATCTACTGCTTCCGCCTGAGGATCCCTGGACCTGGACAGGTACCTGGGAAGTTTCTTGTTTAGATGAGAAGCCATCAAATCTATTACTGGAAGACCCCACATCTGAACAATCTGTGAAAACACATCTGGATGGAGGGACCACTCCCCCGGATGTAAAGTCTGACGGCTGAGATAATCCGCTTCCCAATTGTCTATACCTGGGATATGAACCGCAGAAATTAGACAAGTACTGGATTCCGCCCAAGCAAGTATCTGGGATACTTCTTTCATAGCTTGGGGACTGTGAGTCCCACCCTGATGATTGACATATGCCACAGTTGTGATATTGTCTGTCTGAAAACAAATGAACGGTTCTCTCTTCAACAGAGGCCAAATCAGAGGCCCTGAAAATCGCACAGAGTTCCAAAATATTTATTGGTAATCTCGCCCCACCTCCATAGGACGCAAAGTTTGTAAAACTGAATTGTGGGTGTGGTGAGGGGTGTATTTGTAGGCATTTTGAGGTTTGTGAAACTTTGACCCTCCTGGTAGGATTGTATATCCCATACGTCACTAGCTCACGGACTCTTGCCAATTACATGAAAGAAAGTGAGTACACCCGTAAGTGGAAATGTCCAAATTGGGCCCAATTAGCTATTTTCCCTCCCCGGTGTCATGTGACTCGTTAGTGTTACAAGGTCTCAGGTGTGAATGGGGAGCAGGTGTGTTAAATGTGGTGTTATTGTTTTTACTTTCTCATACTGGTCACTGAAAGTTCAACATGGCACCTCATGGCAAAGAACTCTCTGAGGATCTGAAAAAACATAATTTATGCTTACCTGATAAATTCCTTTCTTCTGTAGTGTGATCAGTCCACGGGTCATCATTACTTGTGGGATATTAACTGCTCCCCTACAGGAAGTGCAAGAGGATTCACCCAGCAGAGTTGCTATATAGCTCCTCCCCTCTACGTCACCTCCAGTCATTCGACCAAGGACCAACGAGAAAGGAGAAGCCAAGGGTGTAGTGGTGACTGGAGTATAATTTAAAAAATATTTACCTGCCTTAAAAAACAGGGCGGGCCGTGGACTGATCACACTACAGAAGAAAGGAATTTATCAGGTAAGCATAAATTATGTTTTCTTCTGTTAAGTGTGATCAGTCCACGGGTCATCATTACTTGTGGGATACCAATACCAAAGCAAAAGTACACGGATGACGGGAGGGATAGGCAGGCTCTTTATACAGAAGGAACCACTGCCTGAAGAACCTTTCTCCCAAAAATAGCCTCCGAGGAAGCAAAAGTGTCAAATTTGTAAAATTTGGAAAAAGTATGAAGCGAAGACCAAGTTGCAGCCTTGCAAATCTGTTCAACAGAGGCCTCATTCTTAAAGGCCCAAGTGGAAGCCACAGCTCTAGTGGAATGAGCTGTAATTCTTTCAGGAGGCTGCTGTCCAGCAGTCTCATAAGCTAAACGAATTATGCTACGAAGCCAAAAAGAGAGAGAGGTAGCAGAAGCTTTTTGACCTCTCCTCTGACCAGAGTAAACGACAAACAGGGAAGACGTTTGTCGAAAATCTTTAGTTGCCTGTAAATAAAATTTAAGGGCACGAACTACATCCAGATTGTGCAAAAGACGTTCCTTCCTCGAAGAAGGATTTGGGCACAAGGATGGAACAACAATCTCCTGATTGATATTCCTGTTAGTGACTACCTTAGGTAAGAACCCAGGCTTAGTACGCAGAACTACCTTATCCGAGTGAAAAATCAAATAAGGAGAATCACAATGTAAGGCTGATAACTCAGAGACTCTTCGAGCCGAGGAAATAGCCATTAAAAATAGAACTTTCCAAGATAACAACTTTATATCAATGGAATGAAGGGGTTCAAACGGAACACCCTGTAAAACGTTAAGAACAAGGTTTAAACTCCATGGTGGAGCCACAGCTTTAAACACAGGTTTAATCCTGGCCAAAGCCTGACAAAAAGCCTGAACGTCTGGAACTTCTGACAGACGCTTGTGTAACAGAATGGACAGAGCTGAGATCTGTCCCTTTAAGGAACTAGCGGATAACCCCTTTTCTAAACCTTCTTGTAGAAAAGACAATATCCTAGGAATCCTAACCTTACTCCAAGAGTAACCTTTGGATTCGCACCAATATAGGTATTTACGCCATATTTTATGGTAAATCTTTCTGGTGACAGGCTTCCTAGCCTGTATTAAGGTATCAATAACTGACTCAGAAAAACCACGCTTTGATAAGATCAAGCGTTCAATTTCCAAGCAGTCAGCTTCAGAGAAGTTAGATTTTGATGTTTGAAAGGACCCTGAATCAGAAGGTCCTGTTTCAGAGGTAACGACCAAGGTGGACAGAATTACATGTCCACCAGATCTGTATACCAAGTCCTGCGTGGCCATGCAGGCGCTATTAGAATCACTGATGCTTTCTCCTGTTTGATTCTGGCAATCAATCGAGGAAGCATCGGCAAAGGTGGAAACACATAAGCCATCCTGAAGGTCCATGGTGCTGTCAAGGCATCTATCAGGACCGCTCCCGGATCCCTGGATCTGGACCCGTAGCGCGGAAGCTTGGCGTTCTGTCGAGACGCCATGAGATCTATCTCTGGTTTGCCCCAACGTGGAAGTATTTGGGCAAAGACCTCTGGATGAAGTTCCCACTCCCCCGGATGAAAAGTCTGACGACTTAAGAAATCCGCCTCCCAGTTCTCCACTCCCGGGATGTGGATTGCAGACAGGTGGCAAGAGTGAGACTCTGCCCAGCGAATTATCTTCGATACTTCCATCATTGCTAGGGAGCTTCTTGTCCCTCCCTGATGGTTGATATAAGCTACAGTCGTGATGTTGTCCGACTGGAACCTGATGAACCCCCGAGTTGCTAACTGGGGCCAAGCCAGAAGAGCATTGAGGACTGCTCTCAATTCCAGAATGTTTATTGGAAGAAGACTCTCCTCCTGATTCCATAGTCCCTGAGCCTTCAGAGAATTCCAGACAGCGCCCCAACCTAGTAGGCTGGCGTCTGTTGTTACAATTGACCAGTCTGGCCTGCTGAATGGCATTCCCCTGGACAGATGTGGCCGATAAAGCCACCATAGAAGAGAATTTCTGGTCTCTTGAATGGAATGAAGGACACGGCATGCATTTTGAAGTTTTGTTAACCTGTCCTCTGTCAGGTAAATCTTCATTTCTACAGAATCTATCAGAGTCCCCAGGAAGGGAACTCTTGTGAGTGGAAAGAGAGAACTTTTCTCTTCGTTCACTTTCCATCCATGCGACCTTAGAAATGCCAGTACTATCTCTGTATGAGATTTGGCAGTTTGAAAGCTTGAAGCTTGTATCAGTATGTCGTCTAAGTACGGAGCTACTGAAATTCCTCGCGGTCTTAGTACCGCCAGAAGAGTGCCCATAACCTTTGTGAAGATTCTTGGAGCCGTAGCCAGTCCGAATGGAAGAGCTACAAACTGGTAATGCCTGTCTAAAAAGGCAAACCTTAGATACCGGTAATGACTTCTGTGAATCGGTATGTGAAGGTAAGCATCCTTTAAATCCACTGTGGTCAAGTACTGACCCTCTTGGATCATGGGCAAAATTGTTCGAATAGTTTCCATCTTGAACGATGGAACTCTTAGGAATTTGTTTAGGATCTTTAAATCCAAGATTGGCCTGAAGGTTCCCTCTTTTTGGGAACTACAAACAGATTTGAGTAAAACCCTTGTCCTTGTTCCAACCGCGGAACTGGATGGATCACTCCCATTAATAAAAGATCTTGTACGCAGCGTAGAAACGCTTCCTTCTTTGTTAGGTTTGTTGACAACCTTGACAGATGAAATCTCCCTCTTGGGGGAGAGGATTTGAAGTCCAGAAGGTATCCCTGAGATATGATCTCTAACGCCCAGGGATCCTGAACATCTCTTGCCCAAGCCTGGGCGAAGAGGGAAAGTCTGCCCCCCACTAGATCCGGTCCCGGATCGGGGGCCCTCAATTCATGCTGTCTTAGGGGCAGCAGCAGGTTTTCTGGCCTGTTTGCCCCTGTTCCAGGACTGGTTAGGTTTCCAGCCTTGTCTGTAGCGAGCAACAGCTCCTTCCTGTTTTGGTGCAGAGGAAGTTGATGCTGCTCCTGCTTTGAAATTACGAAAGGAACGAAAATTGGACTGTCTAGCCTTGGCTTTGGCCTTGTCCTGAGGCAGGGCATGACCTTTACCTCCTGTAATGTCATCAATAATCTCTTTCAAGCCGGGCCCGAATAAGGTCTGCCCTTTGAAAGGAATATTAAGCAATTTAGATTTAGACGTAACATCAGCTGACCAGGATTTTAGCCACAGAGCTCTGCGTGCCTGAATGGCGAATCCTGAATTTTTAGCCGCAAGTTTAGTTAAATGTACTACAGCATCTGAAATAAATGAATTAGCTAACTTAAGGAATTTAAGTTTGTGTGTGATGTCATCTAGTGTGGATGATTGAAGTGTCTCTTCCAGAGACTCAAACCAAAATGCTGCTGCAGCCGTGACAGGCGCAATACATGCAAGAGGTTGCAATATAAACCCTTGTTGAACAAACATTTTCTTAAGGTAACCCTCTAATTTTTTATCCATTGGATCTGAAAAAGCACAGCTATCCTCCACTGGGATAGTGGTACGCTTAGCTAAAGTAGAAACTGCTCCCTCCACCTTAGGGACCATTTGCCATAAGTCCCGTGTGGCGGCGTCTATTGGAAACATTTTTCTGAATATAGGAGGGGGTGAGAAAGGCACACCGGGTCTATCCCACTCCTTAGTAACAATGTCAGTAAGTCTCTTAGGTATAGGAAAAACGTCAGTACTCGTCGGTACCGCAAAATATTTATCCAACCTACACATTTTTTCTGGGATTGCAACTGTGTTACAATCATTCAGAGCCGCTAATACCTCCCCTAGTAACACACGGAGGTTCTCAAGCTTAAATTTAAAATTTGAAATGTCTGTGTCCAGTTTATTTGGATCAGAACCGTCACCCACAGAATGAAGCTCTCCGTCTTCACGTTCTGCAAACTGTGACGCAGTATCAGACATGGCCCTTGCATTATCAGCGCACTCTGTTCTCATCCCAGAGTGATCACGTTTACCTCTTAGTTCTGGTAGTTTAGCCAAAACTTCAGTCATAACAGTAGCCATATCTTGTAATGTGATTTGTAATGGCCGCCCAGATGCACTCGGCGCTACAATATCACGCACCTCCTGAGCGGGAGATGCAGGTACTGACACGTGAGGCGAGTTAGTCGGCATAACTCTCCCCTCGTTGTTTGGTGAAATATGTTCAATTTGTACAGATTGACTATTTTTTAAAGTAGCATCAATACATTTAGTACATAAATTTCTATTGGGCTCCACTTTGGCATTAACACATATAGCACAGAGATATTCCTCTGAATCAGACATGTTTAACACACTAGCAAATAAACAGCAACTTGGAAATACTTTTCAAAGTAATTTACAAATAATATGAAAACGAACTGTGCCTTTAAGAAGCACAGAAAATATTATAACAGATAAAATAATTAAGTTATAGCATCAATCTTTGTCAGAATATACAGTTTTAGCAAAGGATTGTTCCCCTCAGCAAATGATAACTAACCCAGGCAGCAGAAAAAAATACACAAATAAACGTTTTTTATATCACAGTCAATACAATCAGCACAGCTCTGCTGTGAATGATTACTTCCCTCAAAAAAGACTCTTGAGATCCCTGAACTCTGTAGAGATGAACCGGATCATGCAGGAAGAAAATGAACCTCTGACTGAGTTTTTCTGATGCATAGTGAAAGCACCAAAATGGCCCCTCCCCCACACACATAACAGTGAGAGGGATCAGTGAACTGCTCTAATTTAAATCAAAACTATTGCCAAGTGGAAAAAAAGTGCCCAAAACATTTTTTCACCCAGTACCTCAGAGAAAAAAACGTTTTTACATGCCAGCAAAAAAACGTTTTACCTCAATAATTAATTGTCATTTAAAACCTATTGCAGGTCCCTGCAAAATAGGTTAAGTCTATGTATACAGTTTAAAAGCCAGAGAAGTACCATTTCCCAGAAAACTGAAGTGTAAAATATACATACATGACAGCCTGATATCAGCTACATCTACTGCATTCAAGGCTGAGTTTACATTATAACGGTATGGCAGGATTTTCTCATCAATTCCATGTCAGAAAATAATAAACTGCTACATACCTCTTTGCAGATTAATCTGCCTGCTGTCCCCTGATCTGAAGTTTACCTCTCCTCAGATGGCCGAGAAACAGCAATATGATCTTAACTACTCCGGCTAAAATCATAGAAAAACTCAGGTAGATTCTTCTTCAAATTCTACCAGAGAAGGAATAACACACTCCGGTGCTATTATAAAATAACAAACTTTTGATTGAAGATATAAAAACTAAATATATCACCATAGTCCTCTCACACATCCTATCTAGTCGTTGGGTGCAAGAGAATGACTGGGGGTGACGTAGAGGGGAGGAGCTATATAGCAACTCTGCTGGGTGAATCCTCTTGCACTTCCTGTAGGGGAGCAGTTAATATCCCACAAGTAATGATGACCCGTGGACTGATCACACTTAACAGAAGAAAAAGAATTGTTGCTCTACATAAAGATAGCCTAGGCTATACGAAGATTGCCAAGACTCTGAAACTGAGCTGCAGCACGGTGGGCAAGACCATACAGCAGTTTCACAGGACAGGTTCCACTCAGAACAGGCCTCGTCATGGTCGACCAAAGAAGTTGAGTGCACATGCTCAGCATCATATACAGAGGTTGTCTTTGGGAAATAGACGTATGAGTGCTGCCAGCATTGCTGCAGAGGTTGAAGGGGTGGGGGGTCAGCCTGTCAGTGCTCAGACCATACGCCGCGCACTGCATTAAATTGGTCTGCATGGCTGTCGTCCCAGAAGGAAGCCTCTTATAAAGATAATGCACAAGAAAGTCCGCAAACAGTTTGCTGAAGACAAGCAGACTAAGGACATGGATTACTGGAACCATGTCCTGTGGTCCGATGAGACCAAGATAAATTTATTTGTTTCAGATGGTGTCAAGCGTGTGTGGCTGCAACCAGGTGAGGAGAACAAAGAAGTGTGTCTTGCCTACAGTCAAGCATGGTGGTGGGAGTGTCATGGTCTGGGTCTGCATGAGTGCTGCCGGCACTGGGGAGCTATAGTTCATTGAGGGAACCATGAATGTCAACATGTACTGTGACATACTGAAGCAGAGCATGATCCCCTCCCTTCGGAGACTGGGTCGCAGGGCAGGATTCCAACATGATAACGACCCCAAACACACCTCCAAGACGACCACTGCCTTGCTAAAGAAGCTGAGGGTAAAGGTGATGGACTGGCCAAGCATGTCTCCAGACCTAAACCCTATTGAGCATCTGTGGCGTATCTTTTGGGGGAGCGCAAGGTCTCTAAAATCCACCAGCTCCGTGATGTCGTCATGGAGGAGTGGAAGAGGACTCCAGTGGCAACCTGTGAAGCTCTGGTGAACTCCATGCCCAAGAGGGTTAAGGCAGTGCTGGAAAATAATGGTGGCCACACAAAATATTGACACTTTGGACCCAATTAGGACATTTCCACTTACGGGTGTACTCACTTTTCTTGCCAACGGTTTAGACATTAATGGCTGTGTGTTGAGTTATTTTGAGGGGACAGCAAATTTACACTGTTTTACAGGCTGTACACTCACTACTTTACATTGTAGCAAAGTGTAATTTCTTCAGTGTTGTCACATGAAAAATATAATATAATATTTACAAAAATGTGAGGGGTGTAATCACTTTTGAGGGATACTGTATATAAAAATAACAGAATTTATGTTTACCTGATAAATTACTTTCTCCAACGGTGTGTCCGGTCCACGGCGTCATCCTTACTTGTGGGATATTCTCTTCCCCAACAGGAAATGGCAAAGAGCCCAGCAAAGCTGGTCACATGATCCCTCCTAGGCTCCGCCTACCCCAGTCATTCGACCGACGTTAAGGAGGAATATTTGCATAGGAGAAACCATATGATACCGTGGTGACTGTAGTTAAAGAAAATAAATTATCAGACCTGATTAAAAAACCAGGGCGGGCCGTGGACCGGACACACCGTTGGAGAAAGTAATTTATCAGGTAAACATAAATTCTGTTTTCTCCAACATCGGTGTGTCCGGTCCACGGCGTCATCCTTACTTGTGGGAACCAATACCAAAGCTTTAGGACACGGATGAAGGGAGGGAGCAAATCAGGTCACCTAAATGGAAGGCACCACGGCTTGCAAAACCTTTCTCCCAAAAAATAGCCTCAGAAGAAGCAAAAGTATCAAACTTGTAAAATTTGGTAAAAGTGTGCAGTGAAGACCAAGTCGCTGCCCTACATATCTGATCAACAGAAGCCTCGTTCTTGAAGGCCCATGTGGAAGCCACAGCCCTAGTGGAATGAGCTGTGATTCTTTCAGGAGGCTGCCGTCCGGCAGTCTCGTAAGCCAATCTGATGATGCTTTTAATCCAAAAAGAGAGAGAGGTAGAAGTTGCTTTTTGACCTCTCCTTTTACCAGAATAAACAACAAACAAGGAAGATGTTTGTCTAAAATCCTTTGTAGCATCTAAATAGAATTTTAGAGCGCGAACAACATCCAAATTGTGCAACAAACGTTCCTTCTTCGAAACTGGTTTCGGACACAAAGAAGGCACGACTATCTCCTGGTTAATGTTTTTGTTAGAAACAACTTTTGGAAGAAAACCAGGTTTAGTACGTAAAACCACCTTATCTGCATGGAACACCAGATAAGGAGGAGAACACTGCAGAGCAGATAATTCTGAAACTCTTCTAGCAGAAGAAATTGCAACCAAAAACAAAACTTTCCAAGATAATAACTTAATATCAACGGAATGTAAGGGTTCAAACGGAACCCCCTGAAGAACTGAAAGAACTAAGTTGAGACTCCAAGGAGGAGTCAAAGGTTTGTAAACAGGCTTGATTCTAACCAGAGCCTGAACAAAGGCTTGAACATCTGGCACAGCTGCCAGCTTTTTGTGAAGTAACACCGACAAGGCAGAAATCTGTCCCTTCAAGGAACTTGCAGATAATCCTTTCTCCAATCCTTCTTGAAGAAAGGATAGAATCCTAGGAATCTTTACCTTGTCCCAAGGGAATCCTTTAGATTCACACCAACAGATATATTTTTTCCATATTTTGTGGTAAATTTTTCTAGTTACAGGCTTTCTGGCCTGAACAAGAGTATCAATAACAGAATCTGAGAACCCTCGCTTTGATAAGATCAAGCGTTCAATCTCCAAGCAGTCAGCTGGAGTGGGACCAGATTCGGATGTTCGAACGGACCTTGAACAAGAAGGTCTCGTCTCAAAGGTAGCTTCCATGGTGGAGCCGATGACATATTCACCAGATCTGCATACCAAGTCCTGCGTGGCCACGCAGGAGCTATCAAGATCACCGACGCCCTCTCCTGATTGATCCTGGCTACCAGCCTGGGGATGAGAGGAAACGGCGGGAATACATAAGCTAGTTTGAAGGTCCAAGGTGCTACTAGTGCATCTACTAGAGTCGCCTTGGGATCCCTGGATCTGGACCCGTAGCAAGGAACCTTGAAGTTCTGACGAGAAGCCATCAGATCCATGTCTGGAATGCCCCACAGTTGAGTGATTTGGGCAAAGATTTCCGGATGGAGTTCCCACTCCCCCGGATGCAATGTCTGACGACTCAAAAAATCCGCTTCCCAATTTTCCACTCCTGGGATGTGGATTGCAGACAGGTGGCAGGAGCGAGTCTCCGCCCATTGAATGATTTTGGTCACTTCTTCCATCGCCCGGGAACTCCTTGTTCCCCCCTGATGGTTGATGTACGCAACAGTCGTCATGTTGTCTGATTGAAAACGTATGAACTTGGCCCTCGCTAGCTGAGGCCAAGCCTTGAGAGCATTGAATATCGCTCTCAGTTCCAGAATAATTATCGGTAGAAGAGATTCTTCCCGAGACCAAAGACCCTGAGCTTTCAGGGATCCCCAGACCGCGCCCCAGCCCATCAGACTGGCGTCGGTCGTGACAATGACCCACTCTGGTCTGCGGGAGGTCACCCCTGTGACAGGTTGTCCAGGGACAGCCACCAACGGAGTGAGTCTCTGGTCCTCTGATTTACTTTCTTCGGAGACAAGTCTGTATAGTCCCCATTCCACTGACTGAGCATACACAGTTGTAATGGTCTTAGATGAATGCGCGCAAAAGGAACTATGTCCATTGCCGCTACCATCAAACCTATCACTTCCATGCACTGCGCTATGGAAGGAAGAGGAACGGAATGAAGTATCCGACAAGAGTTTAGAAGTTTTGTTTTTCTGGTCTCTGTCAGAAAAATCCTCATTTCTAAGGAGTCTATTATTGTTCCCAAGAAGGGAACTCTTGTCGACGGAGATAGAGAACTCTTTTCCACGTTCACTTTCCATCCGTGAGATCTGAGAAAGGCCAGGACTATGTCCGTGTGAGCCTTTGCTTGAGGAAGGGACGACGCTTGAATCAGAATGTCGTCCAAGTAAGGTACTACAGCAATGCCCCTTGTCTTAGCACCGCCAGAAGGGACCCTAGTACCTTTGTGAAAATCCTTGGAGCAGTGGCTAATCCGAAAGGAAGCGCCACGAACTGGTAATGCTTGTCCAGGAATGCGAACCTTAGGAACCGATGATGTTCCTTGTGGACAGGAATATGTAGATACGCATCCTTTAAATCCACCGTGGTCAAGAATTGACCTTCCTGGATGGAAGGATAGTTCGAATGGTTTCCATTTTGGACGATGGAACCTTGAGAAACTTGTTTAGGATCTTGAGATCTAAGATTGGTCTGAACATTCCCTCTTTTTTGGGAACTACGAACAGATTGGAGTAGAACCCCATCCCTCGTTCTTTAAATGGAACAGGATGAATCACTTCCAGAAGATAACCTTGGGAGACTATTTCTAGCGCCCAAGGATCCAGAACATCTCTTGCCCAAGCCTGAGTGAAGAGAGAGAGTCTGCCCCCCACCAAATCCGGTCCCGGATCGGGGGCCCGCATCTCATGCTGTCTTGGGAGCAGTGGCAGGTTTCTTGGCCTGCTTTCCTTTGTTCCAGCCTTGCATTGGTCTCCAGGCTGGATTGGCTTGAGAAGTATTACCCTCCTGCTTAGAGGACGTAGCACTTGGGGCTGGTCCGTTTCTGCGAAAGGGACGAAAATTAGGTTTATTTTTGGCCTTGAAAGACCTATTCTGAGGAAGGGCGTGGCCCTTGCCCCCAGTGATATCAGAGATAATCTCTTTCAAGTCAGGGCCAAACAGTGTTTTCCCCTTGAAAGGAATGTCAAACAATTTGTTCTTGGAAGACGCATCCGCTGACCAAGATTTTAACCAAAGCGCTCTGCGCGCCACAATAGCAAACCCAGAATTTTTCGCCGCTAACCTAGCCAATTGCAAGGTGGCGTCTAGGGTGAAAGAATTAGCCAATTTAAGAGCACGAATTCTGTCCATAATCTCCTCATAAGAAGAAGAATTACTAATAATCGCCTTTTCTAGCTCATCGAACCAGAAACACGCGGCTGTAGTGACAGGGACAATGCATGCAATTGGTTGTAGAAGGTAATCTTGCTGAACAAACATCTTTTTTAGCAAACCTTCTAATTTTTTATCCATAGGATCTTGGAAAGCACAACTATCTTCTATGGGTATAGTGGTGCGCTTGTTTAGAGTAGAAACCGCCCCCTCGACCTTGGGGACTGTCTGCCATAAGTCCTTTCTAGGGTCGACTATAGGAAACAATTTTTTAAATATGGGGGGAGGTACGAAAGGTATACCGGGCCTGTCCCATTCTTTATTAACAATGTACGCCACCCGCTTGGGTATAGGAAAAGCTTCGGGGGGCCCCGGGGCCTCTAGGAACTTGTCCATTTTACATAGTGTTTCTGGAATGACCAGATAATCACAATCATCCAAATTGGATAACACCTCCTTAAGCAGAGCGCGGAGATGTTCCAACTTAAATTTAAAAGTAATCACATCAGGTTCAGCTTGTTGAGAAATTTTTCCTGAATCTGAAATTTCTCCCTCAGACAAAACCTCCCTGGCCCCCTCAGACTGGTGTAGGGGCCCTTCAGAAACAATATCATCAGCGTCCTCATGCTCTTCAGTATTTTCTAAAACAGAGCAGTCGCGCTTTCGCTGATAAGTGGGCATATTGGCTAAAATGTTTTTGATAGAATTATCCATTACAGCCGTTAATTGTTGCATAGTAAGGAGTATTGGCGCGCTAGATGTACTAGGGGCCTCCTGTATGGGCAAGACTGGTGTAGACGAAGGAGGGGATGATGCAGTACCATGCTTACTCCCCTCACTTGAGGAATCATCTTGGGCATCATTTTTACTAAATTTTTTATGACATAAATCACATCTATTTAAATGAGAAGGAACCTTGGCTTCCCCACAGTCAGAACACAATCTATCTGGTAGTTCAGACATGTTAAACCGGCATAAACTTGATAACAAAGCACAAAAAACGTTTTAAAATAAAACCGTTACTGTCACTTTAAATTTTAAACTGAACACACTTTATTACTGCAATTGCGAAAAAGTATGAAGGAATTGTTCAAAATTCACCAAAATTTCACCACAGTGTCTTAAAGCCTTAAAAGTATTGCACACCAAATTTGGAAGCTTTAACCCTTACAATAACGGAACCGGAGCCGTTTTTATATTTAACCCCTTTACAGTCCCTGGAATCTGCTTTGCTGAGACCCAACCAAGCCCAAAGGGGAATACGATACCAAATGATGCCTTCAGAAAGACTTTTCTATGTATCAGAGCTCCACACACATGCAGCTGCATGTCATGCTGTTCTCAAAAACAAGTGCGCCATACCGGCGCGAAAATGAGGCTCTGACTATGATTAGGGAAAGCCCCTATAGAATAAGGTGTCTAAAACAGTGCCTGCCGATATTATTTTACAAAAAATACCCAGATTAAATGATTCCTCAAGGCTAAATATGTGTAAATATGATCGATTTAGCCCAGAAAATGTCTACAGTCTTAATAAGCCCTTGTGAAGCCCTTATTTACTGTCTGAATAAAAATGGCTTACCGGATCCCATAGGGAAAATGACAGCTTCCAGCATTACATCGTCTTGTTAGAATGTGTCATACCTCAAGCAGCAAAAGACTGCTCACTGTTCCCCCAACTGAAGTTAATTCCTCTCAACAGTCCTGTGTGGAACAGCCATGGATTTTAGTAACGGTTGCTAAAATCATTTTCCTCATACAAACAGAAATCTTCATCTCTTTTCTGTTTCAGAGTAAATAGTACATACCAGCACTATTTTAAAATAACAAACTCTTGATTGAATAATAAAAACTACAGTTAAACACTAAAAAACTCTAAGCCATCTCCGTGGAGATGTTGCCTGTACAACGGCAAAGAGAATGACTGGGGTAGGCGGAGCCTAGGAGGGATCATGTGACCAGCTTTGCTGGGCTCTTTGCCATTTCCTGTTGGGGAAGAGAATATCCCACAAGTAAGGATGACGCCGTGGACCGGACACACCTATGTTGGAGAAATATATATATATATATATGTGTGTGTGTATAGGAATATCTATTTAAAGATACTTTGAACATATTCCCATATGTAAAGAACATTGGAATGTAAAAGTACTATCACAAAGCAAGTTAAATTCAATTGCAAGTGAACATGTTTACTTTTAACTTGTAATACTCGCGATACTACCGATGCACGCCATGACCTGCGATAAACTCGATATCGCTTGCACATAACTGTTATAATTATTATTTGGATTAAAGACTCAATGAGAAATGTTGCTCTATGTACTTATATGAGGGGCACAAATTTATAGGGAAGTTTCCTATCAAACACTGATCAAGGATGAACTATTTAAAAAGTCCATGAACTAAATCATTTTGTGCATTTGGGACAACATTTACTGGAAATTGATTATATAAAACCTTAATAAGTGACAAAACAAAACTTCACCAAACATTCCGCCATAATGATCTAATTTGCTCATTTTATTACAGAATTCCTTCAAACATCTTTCGCATAAACAAACAAAATTTCAAAGAAAAAATAAAATAGGAAACAAGGGTATACAAAATGTGTAAGTCTAAAAGTCCAAATGAAAAAATACTAAAAATAAATAAAACTTCATATAGGTATCTTGCGTTACACTAGAGCAGATATCCTCAAACTTGGCCCTCCAGAGGTTTTGGAACTACATTTCCCATGATGCTCAGCCAGCATATCAGCTGGCTGAGCATCATGGGAAATGTAGTTCCAAAACCTCTGGAGGGTCAAGTTTGAAGATGTCTACACTAGAGTATCATTGTTTTACCCAATTGTGCCCATGGACAGCACTGCGGAATATGTTGGCAAATAAAGTATAATAATAATAATAATAATTAAAGAAGCACTTCAAAAGGGAGAAGGTCACAATGTCAGGAATCACAATGAAAAGATAAAAAACAAAGAAGGTAACAGGTAGTGTAAAACTGCACAACAGTGCTTCTTATCTTTCTCATGAATAAATAAATAAATAAATACATGGTGAAAGTGAAGGGTTGCTGTGACTTGGGACAAATATTCTCTTTAAAGAAAATAAATCAATAAAAAAAAAGTTGAATATCGAAAAGTAACTTACGTTGACAAAACTCTAATACATCTGACCACTGGTCTATATCCAGGCATGTTATAGTTCTGCTCATTCCAGGGATGTCATAATATCCCAAATTATTGTTACAAGAATAATCCACTGTTGTTCCTGTTTTAAAGGATGTCCCCTCGATCGGAAGTGTTTTTGGTTTGACTGGAGGAGGCCCGCAATCACCTAAACATAGGGAAAATGTATATTACAATATTAGACAAGGGCAACAAAGGTAGCAATTTAAAGGAACATAAAACCCAATGTTTTTCTTTCATGATTCAGATAGAACTTACAATGTTAAACAACTTTCCAATATACTTCTATTATCAAATGTTTTTCATTTTCTTGTTATCCTTTGTTGAAAAGTGAGGATGTAAGTTCAAGAGTGTGCACGTGTCTTCAGCACTATAAAGCAGCAGTTTTGCAACAATGTTATACATTAGCAAGAGCACTAGATGGCAGCACTGTTTCCTGTCATGTAGTGCTTCATGCATGTGCATGCTACCTACCTAGGTATCTCTTCAACAAAAAATAATAAAGTAAATTTGATAATAGAAGTAAATTAGAAACTTTTTTTTAAATTGTGTTCTCTATCTGAATAATGAAAGACATTTGTGGAGTTTCATGTCCCTTTAATAGGAATTCTAGATCACTAACATTTTACTATTTTTTGTAAATTTAGTGAACTGGGGTTTCGTATCTGTTTTATTTTTGCATTCAAAAAGATTACATACTACACCTTCTTGTTTCTAATACTTAAACTGCGTAAAAGACACAGGAATAAGAAGATTTATATAGAACACAGAGATTACATAAAGAACAAAGAAAAATGTGTCTCCAATACAAAACACAGAAGAAGAAATATACAGAACCAGGGGATTGAAAATTGTGTCTAAAATCTAGTGGCCAAAATTGTCAGATGCTTTTGTGAGTGTAGAAAATAGTCAGAAAGATCTGAGATTTCCACTTGTCCTAGATTAGAAACAAATTGCTGGGTACAAGTAAGAAAGTAGTAATTTTCTATTTTTAAAGTTAAAGTGAATGTAAACTTTCATCAATAAGTGTCCGGTTTTTAAATATACTATTAAAAACAGGGGCATTTTCATTGATGAAAGTTTGCATTGCACCGTATTTTTACAAATACTTACCTTTTACTTCTTCAAAGCCGGATCGGCATCCCCCACCTGCAGGTCCTCTGTAAATACGTCACCAATGACAAAACCGGCTTCCTCCAATCACGACAGGGCCTCACGAGATGGATGCTCTGGGGGGGAAGCCGCAATTGGAGAAAGCCGGTTTCGTCATTGGTGACGTATTTCCAGAGGACCTGCAGGTGGGGGATGCCGATCCAGCTTTGAAGAAGTAAAAGGTAAGTATTTGTAAAAATACGATGCAAAGTAAACTTTCATCAATGAAAGTGCCCCTGTTTTTTATAGTATTTTTAAAAACTGGGCAAGTTTACATTCACTTTAAGGGGACTAGTAACTTGTTCATGGCTAGTAAACTAAAATGAATTAAAACTTGTTTGATCAAATATATAGTATTTCTCAAACAAAAATACATAATTTCCATTAATAAAAGAAAAAATAGGTTTGTTAGTGTGTTAATACAAAATCAAAAATTCTTAATATTTTTTTATATTATCACCAAGTGCCTTAAAGGGCCACTAAACCCAAAATCTTTCTTTCATGATTCAGATAGAACATACAAATTTAAACAACATTACAATGTACTTCTATTATTTATTTTGCTTCATTTTTTAGATATCCTTATTTGAAGAAAAAGCAATGCACATGGGTGAGCCAAACACATGAGGCTTCTATGTGCAGCAACCAATCAGCAGCTACTGAGCATATCTAGATATGCTTTTCAGCAAAGAATATCAAGAGAATAAAACAAATTAGATAATAGAAGTAAATTAGAAAGATGTTTAAAAAACAGAATTTATGTTTACCTGATAAATTTCTTTCTCCAACGGTGTGTCCGGTCCACGGCGTCATCCTTACTTGTGGGATATTCTCTTCCCCAACAGGAAATGGCAAAGAGCCCAGCAAAGCTGGTCACATGATCCCTCCTAGGCTCCGCCTACCCCAGTCATTCGACCGACGTTAAGGAGGAATAATAGCATAGGAGAAACCATATGGTACCGTGGTGACTGTAGTTAAAGAAAATAAATTATCAGACCTGATTAAAAAACCAGGGCGGGCCGTGGACCGGACACACCGTTGGAGAAAGAAATTTATCAGGTAAACATAAATTCTGTTTTCTCCAACATAGGTGTGTCCGGTCCACGGCGTCATCCTTACTTGTGGGAACCAATACCAAAGCTTTAGGACACGGATGAAGGGAGGGAGCAAATCAGGTCACCTAAATGGAAGGCACCACGGCTTGCAAAACCTTTCTCCCAAAAATAGCCTCAGAAGAAGCAAAAGTATCAAACTTGTAAAATTTGGTAAAAGTGTGCAGTGAAGACCAAGTCGCTGCCCTACATATCTGATCAACAGAAGCCTCGTTCTTGAAGGCCCATGTGGAAGCCACAGCCCTAGTGGAATGAGCTGTGATTCTTTCGGGAGGCTGCCGTCCGGCAGTCTCGTAAGCCAATCTGATGATGCTTTTAATCCAAAAAGAGAGAGAGGTAGAAGTTGCTTTTTGACCTCTCCTTTTACCTGAATAAACAACAAACAAGGAAGATGTTTGTCTAAAATCCTTTGTAGCATCTAAATAGAATTTTAGAGCGCGAACAACATCCAAATTGTGCAACAAGCGTTCCTTCTTTGAAACTGGTTTCGGACACAGAGAAGGTACGATAATCTCCTGGTTAATGTTTTTGTTAGAAACAACTTTTGGAAGAAAACCAGGTTTAGTACGTAAAACCACCTTATCTGCATGGAACACCAGATAAGGAGGAGAACACTGCAGAGCAGATAATTCTGAAACTCTTCTAGCAGAAGAAATTGCAACTAAAAACAAAACTTTCCAAGATAATAACTTAATATCAACGGAATGTAAGGGTTCAAACGGAACCCCCTGAAGAACTGAAAGAACTAAATTGAGACTCCAAGGAGGAGTCAAAGGTTTGTAAACAGGCTTGATTCTAACCAGAGCCTGAACAAAGGCTTGAACATCTGGCACAGCTGCCAGTTTTTTGTGAAGTAACACCGACAAGGCAGAAATCTGTCCCTTCAGGGAACTTGCTGATAATCCTTTTTCCAATCCTTCTTGAAGGAAGGATAGAATCCTAGGAATCTTAACCTTGTCCCAAGGGAATCCTTTAGATTCACACCAACAGATATATTTTTTCCAAATTTTGTGGTAAATCTTTCTAGTTACAGGCTTTCTGGCCTGAACAAGAGTATCGATAACAGAATCTGAGAAACCTCGCTTCGATAAAATCAAGCGTTCAATCTCCAAGCAGTCAGCTGGAGTGAAACCAGATTCGGATGTTCGAACGGACCCTGAACAAGAAGGTTTCGTCTCAAAGGTAGCTTCCAAGGTGGAGCCGATGACATATTCACCAGATCTGCATACCAAGTCCTGCGTGGCCACGCAGGAGCTATCAAGATCACCGACGCCCTCTCCTGATTGATCCTGGCTACCAGCCTGGGGATGAGAGGAAACGGCGGGAACACATAAGCTAGTTTGAAGGTCCAAGGTGCTACTAGTGCATCCACTAGAGCCGCCTTGGGATCCCTGGATCTGGACCCGTAGCAAGGAACTTTGAAGTTCTGACGAGAGGCCATCAGATCCATGTCTGGAATGCCCCATAGTTGAGTGACTTGGGCAAAGATTTCCGGATGGAGTTCCCACTCCCCCGGATGCAATGTCTGACGACTCAGAAAATCCGCTTCCCAATTTTCCACTCCCGGGATGTGGATAGCAGACAGGTGGCAGGAGTGAGACTCCGCCCATAGAATAATCTTGGTCACTTCTTCCATCGCTAGGGAACTCCTTGTTCCCCCCTGATGGTTGATGTACGCAACAGTCGTCATGTTGTCTGATTGAAACCGTATGAACTTGGTCCTCGCTAGCTGAGGCCAAGCCTTGAGAGCATTGAATATCGCTCTCAGTTCCAGAATATTTATCGGTAGAAGAGATTCTTCCCGAGACCAAAGACCCTGAGCTTTCAGGGATCCCCAGACCGCGCCCCAGCCCATCAGACTGGCGTCGGTCGTGACAATGACCCACTCTGGTCTGCGGAATGTCATCCCTCGTGACAGGTTGTCCAGGGACAGCCACCAACGGAGTGAGTCTCTGGTCCTCTGATTTACTTGTATCTTTGGAGACAAGTCCGTATAGTCCCCATTCCACTGACTGAGCATGCACAGTTGTAATGGTCTTAGATGAATGCGCGCAAAAGGAACTATGTCCATTGCCGCTACCATCAACCCGATCACTTCCATGCACTGAGCTACGGAAGGAAGAGGAACGGAATGAAGTATCCGACAAGAGTCCAGAAGTTTTGTCTTTCTGGCCTCTGTTAGAAAAATCCTCATTTCTGAGGAGTCTATAATTGTTCCCAAGAAGGGAACCCTTGTTGACGGGGATAGAGAACTCTTTTCCACGTTCACTTTCCAGCCGTGAGATCTGAGAAAGGCCAGGACGATGTCCGTGTGAGCCTTTGCTCGAGGGAGGGACGACGCTTGAATCAGAATGTCGTCCAGGTAAGGTACTACTGCAATGCCCCTTGGTCTTAGTACCGCTAGAAGGGACCCTAGTACCTTTGTGAAAATCCTTGGAGCAGTGGCTAATCCGAAAGGAAGCGCCACAAACTGGTAATGTTTGTCCAGGAATGCAAACCTTAGGAACCGATGATGTTCCTTGTGGATAGGAATATGTAGATACGCATCCTTTAAATCCACCGTGGTCATGAATTGACCTTCCTGGATGGAAGGAAGGATAGTTCGAATGGTTTCCATCTTGAACGATGGGACCTTGAGAAATTTGTTTAAGATCTTGAGATCTAAGATTGGTCTGAACGTTCCCTCTTTTTTGGGAACTATGAACAGATTGGAGTAGAACCCCATCCCTTGTTCTCTTAATGTAACAGGATGAATCACTCCCATTTTTAACAGGTCTTCTACACAATGAAAGAACGCCTGTCTTTTTATGTGGTCTGAAGACAACTGAGACCTGTGGAACCTCCCCCTTGGGGGGAGTCCCTTGAATTCCAGAAGATAACCCTGGGAGACTATTTCTAGCGCCCAAGGATCCAGAACATCTCTTGCCCAAGCCTGAGCGAAGAGAGAGAGTCTGCCCCCCACCAGATCCGGTCCCGGATCGGGGGCCAATATTTCATGCTGTCTTGGTAGCAGTGACAGGTTTCTTGGCCTGCTTTCCCTTGTTCCAGCCTTGCATTGGTCTCCAAGCTGGCTTGGCTTGAGAAGTATTACCCTCTTGCTTAGAGGACGTAGCACTTTGGGCTGGTCCGTTTTTACGAAAGGGACGAAAATTAGGTCTATTTTTTGCCTTGAAAGGCCTATCCTGAGGAAGGGCGTGGCCCTTACCCCCAGTGATATCAGAGATAATCTCTTTCAAGTCAGGGCCAAACAGCGTTTTCCCCTTGAAAGGAATGTTTAGTAACTTGTTCTTGGAAGACGCATCAGCCGACCAAGATTTCAACCAAAGCGCTCTGCGCGCCACAATAGCAAACCCAGAATTCTTAGCCGCTAACCTAGCCACTTGCAAAGTGGCGTCTAGAGTGAAAGAATTAGCCAATTTGAGAGCATTGATTCTGTCCATAATCTCCTCATAAGGAGGAGAATCACTATCGAGCACCTTAATCAGTTCATCAAACCAGAAATATGCAGCTGTAGTGACAGGGACAATGCATGAAATGGGTTGTAGAAGGTAACCCTGCTGAACAAACATCTTTTTAAGCAAACCTTCTAATTTTTTATCCATAGGATCTTTGAAAGCACAACTATCCTCTATGGGTATAGTGGTGCGTTTGTTTAAAGTAGAAACCGCTCCCTCGACCTTGGGGACTGACTGCCATAAGTCCTTTCTGGGGTCGACCATAGGAAACAATTTTTTAAATATGGGGGGAGGGACGAAAGGAATACCGGGCCTTTCCCATTCTTTATTAACAATGTCCGCCACCCGCTTGGGTATAGGAAAAGCTTCTGGGAGCCCCGGCACCTCTAGGAACTTGTCCATTTTACATAGTTTCTCTGGAATGACCAACTTTTCACAATCATCCAGAGTGGATAATACCTCCTTAAGCAAAATGCGGAGATGTTCCAACTTAAATTTAAATGTAATCACATCAGATTCAGCCTGATGAGAAATGTTCCCTGAATCAGTAATTTCTCCCTCAGACAAAACCTCCCTGGCCCCCTCAGATTGGATTAGGGGCCCTTCAGAGATATTAATATCAGCGTCGTCATGCTCTTCAGTAACTAAAACAGAGCAGCCACGCTTACGCTGACAAGGGTTCATTTTGGCTAAAATGTTTTTGACAGAATTATCCATTACAGCCGTTAATTGTTGCATAGTAAGGAGTATTGGCGCGCTAGATGTACTAGGGGCCTCCTGAGTGGGCAAGACTCGTGTAGACGAAGGAGGGAATGATGCAGTACCATGCTTACTCCCCTCACTTGAGGAATCATCTTGGGCATCATTGTCATTATCACATAAATCACATTTATTTAAATGAATAGGAATTCTGGCTTCCCCACATTCAGAACACAGTCTATCTGGTAGTTCAGACATGTTAAACAGGCACAAACTTGATAAGAAAGTACAAAAAACGTTTTAAAATAAAACCGTTACTGTCACTTTAAATTTTAAACTGAACACACTTTGTTACTGCAATTGCGAAAAAACATGAAGGAATTGTTCAAAAATCACCAAATTTTCACCACAGTGTCTTAAAGGCTTAAAAATATTGCACACCAAATTTGGAAGCTTTAACCCTTAAAATAACGGAACCGGAGCCGTTTTAAGCTTTAACCCCTTTACAGTCCCTGGTATCTGCTTTGCTGAGACCCAACCAAACCCAAAGGGGAATACGATACCAAATGACGCCTTCAGAAAGTCTTTTCTAAGTATCAGAGCTCCTCTCACATGCGACTGCATGCCATGCCTCTCAAAAACAAGTGCGCCACACCGGCGCGAAAATGAGACTCTGCTTATGCTTTGGGAAAGCCCCTAAGAAATAAGGTGTCTAATACAGTGCCTGCCGATATTATTATATCAAAATACCCAGATAAAATGATTCCTCAAGGCTAAATATGTGCTAATAATGAATCGATTTAGCCCAGAAAAGTCTACAGTCTAAATAAGCCCTTGTAAAGCCCTTATTTACGATCGTAATAAATATGGCTTACCGGATCCCATAGGGAAAATGACAGCTTCCAGCATTACATCGTCTTGTTAGAATGTGTCATACCTCAAGCAGCAAGAGACTGCACACTGTTCCCCCAACTGAAGTTAATTGCTCTCAACAGTCCTGTGTGGAACAGCCATGGATTTTAGTTACGGTTGCTAAAATCATTTTCCTCATACAAACAGAAATCTTCATCTCTTTTCTGTTTCTGAGTAAATAGTACATACCAGCACTATTTCAAAATAACAAACTCTTGATTGAATAATAAAAAACTACAGTTAAACACTAAAAAACTCTAAGCCATCTCCGTGGAGATGTTGCCTGTACAACGGCAAAGAGAATGACTGGGGTAGGCGGAGCCTAGGAGGGATCATGTGACCAGCTTTGCTGGGCTCTTTGCCATTTCCTGTTGGGGAAGAGAATATCCCACAAGTAAGGATGACGCCGTGGACCGGACACACCTATGTTGGAGAAATGCATTCTCTTTCTAAATCATGAAAGAAAAAATGTGGGTATCATGGCCCTTTAATTACTGGTTTAAAGGGAAAACAGAATTTATGCTTACCTGATAAATGACTTTCTCCAACGGTGTGTCCGGTCCACGGCGTCATCCTTACTTGTGGGAAATATCTCTTCCCCAACAGGAAATGGCAAAGAGTCCCAGCAAAGCTGGCCATATAGTCCCTCCTAGGCTCCGCCCACCCCAGTCATTCGACCGACGGACAGGAGGAAATATATATAGGAGAAACCATATGGTACCGTGGTGACTGTAGTTAGAGAAAATAATTCATCAGACCTGATTAAAAAACCAGGGCGGGCCGTGGACCGGACACACCGTTGGAGAAAGTAATTTATCAGGTAAGCATAAATTCTGTTTTCTCCAACATTGGTGTGTCCGGTCCACGGCGTCATCCTTACTTGTGGGAACCAATACCAAAGCTTTAGGACACGGATGAAGGGAGGGAGCAAATCAGGTTACCTAAACGGAAGGCACCACAGCTTGCAAAACCTTTCTCCCAAAAATAGCCTCCGAAGAAGCAAAAGTATCAAATTTGTAAAATTTGGCAAAAGTGTGCAGTGAAGACCAAGTCGCTGCCCTACATATCTGGTCAACAGAAGCCTCGTTCTTGAAGGCCCATGTGGAAGCCACAGCCCTAGTGGAGTGAGCTGTGATTCTTTCAGGAGGCTGCCGTCCGGCAGTCTCATAAGCCAATCGGATGATGCTTTTAAGCCAAAAGGAAAGAGAGGTAGAAGTCGCTTTTTGACCTCTCCTTTTACCAGAATAAACAACAAACAAGGAAGATGTTTGTCTGAAATCTTTTGTAGCCTCTAAATAGAATTTTAGGGCACGGACTACGTCCAAATTGTGTAACAAACGTTCCTTCTTTGAAACTGGATTCGGACATAAAGAAGGTACAACTATCTCCTGGTTAATATTTTTGTTAGAAACAACCTTAGGAAGAAAACCAGGCTTAGTACGCAAAACCACCTTATCTGCATGGAACACCAGATAGGGCGGAGAACACTGCAGAGCAGATAACTCTGAAACTCTTCTAGCAGAAGAAATTGCAACCAAAAACAAAACTTTCCAAGATAGTAACTTAATATCTATGGAATGTAAAGGTTCAAACGGAACCCCTTGAAGAACTGAAAGAACTAGATTTAGACTCCAGGGAGGAGTCAAAGGTCTGTAAACAGGCTTGATCCTAACCAGAGCCTGAACAAATGCTTGAACATCTGGCACAGCTGCCAGTCTTTTGTGTAGTAAGACAGATAAAGCAGAGATCTGTCCCTTTAGAGAACTTGCAGATAATCCTTTCTCCAAACCTTCTTGTAGAAAGGAGAGAATCTTAAGAATTTTTATCTTATTCCATGGGAAACCTTTGGATTCACACCAACAGATATATCTTTTCCATATTTTATGGTAAATCTTTCTAGTTACCGGTTTTCTGGCCTGAACCAGAGTATCTATCACAGAATCTGAAAACCCACGCTTCGATAGAATCAAGCGTTCAATCTCCAAGCCGTCAGCTGGAGGGAGACCAGATTTGGATGTTCGAATGGACCCTGAACAAGAAGGTCCTGTCTCAAAGGTAGCTTCCATGGTGGAGCCGATGACATATTCACCAGGTCTGCATACCAAGTCCTGCGTGGCCACGCAGGAGCTATCAAGATCACTGAGGCCCTCTCCTGATTGATCCTGGCTACCAGCCTGGGAATGAGAGGAAACGGTGGAAATACATAAGCTAGGTTGAAGGTCCAAGGTGCTACTAGTGCATCTACTAGAGTCGCCTTGGGATCCCTGGATCTGGACCCGTAGCAAGGAACCTTGAAGTTCTGACGAGACGCCATCAGATCCATGTCTGGAATGCCCCATAATTGAGTTATTTGGGCAAAGATCTCCGGATGGAGTTCCCACTCCCCCGGATGGAATGTCTGACTCAGAAAATCCGCCTCCCAGTTTTCCACACCTGGGATGTGGATCGCAGACAGGTGGCAGGAGTGATCCTCCGCCCATTGAATTATTTTGGTCACTTCTTTCATCGCCAGGGAACTCCTTGTTCCCCCATGATGATTGATATACGCAACGGTCGTCATGTTGTCTGATTGGAACCTTATGAATCTGGCCTTTGCTAGTTGAGGCCAAGCCCTGAGAGCATTGAATATCGCTCTCAGTTCCAGAATGTTTATCGGGAGAAGAGACTCTTCCCGAGACCATAGACCCTGAGCTTTCAGGGATTCCCAGACCGCGCCCCAGCCCACTAGACTGGCGTCGGTCGTGACAATGACCCACTCTGGTCTGCGGAAGCTCATTCCCTGGGACAGATGGTCCAGGGTCAGCCACCAACGGAGTGAATCTCTGGTCTTCTGATCTACTTGAATCATTGGAGACAAGTCTGTATAGTCCCCATTCCACTGTTTGAGCATGCACAGTTGTAATGGTCTTAGATGAATTCGTGCAAAAGGAACTATGTCCATTGCTGCAACCATCAACCCTACTACTTCCATGCACTGCGCTATGGAAGGACGAGGAACAGAATGAAGCACTTGACAAGAGCTTAGAAGTTTTGATTTTCTGACCTCTGTCAGAAAAATCCTCATTTCTAAGGAATCTATTATTGTTCCCAAGAAGGGAACTCTTGTCGACGGAGACAGAGAACTTTTTTCTATGTTCACCTTCCATCCGTGTGATCTGAGAAAGGCTAGAACGATGTCTGTATGAGCCTTTGCTTTTGACAGGGACGACGCTTGTATTAGAATGTCGTCCAAGTAAGGTACTACTGCAATGCCCCTCGGTCTTAGAACCGCTAGAAGGGACCCTAGCACCTTTGTGAAAATCCTTGGAGCAGTGGCTAACCCAAATGGGAGGGCCACAAACTGGTAATGCTTGTCCAGAAAAGCGAACCTTAGGAACTGATGATGTTCTTTGTGGATAGGAATATGTAGGTACGCATCCTTTAGATCCACGGTAGTCATAAATTGACGTTCCTGGATAGTGGGTAGAATCGTTCGAATGGTTTCCATCTTGAACGATGGTACCCTGAGAAATTTGTTTAGGATCTTCAAATCCAAAATTGGTCTGAAAGTTCCCTCTTTTTTGGGAACTACGAACAGATTGGAATAAAATCCCATTCCTTGTTCCTTTATTGGAACTGGGTGTATCACTCCCATCTTTAACAGGACTTCTACACAATGTAAGAATGCCTGTCTCTTTATTTGGTTTGAGGATAAGTGAGACATGTGGAACCTTCCCCTTGGGGGTAGTTCCTTGAATTCCAGGAGATAACCTTGAGAAACTATTTCTAGCGCCCAGGGATCCTGAACATCTCTTGCCCAAGCCTGAGCAAAGAGAGAGAGTCTGCCACCCACTAGATCCGGTGCCGGATCGGGGGCTACTCCTTCATGCTGTTTTGTTAGCAGCGGCAGGCTTCTTGGCCTGCTTACCCTTGTTCCAGCCTTGCATCGGTTTCCAGGCTGGTTTGGGTTGTGAGGCATTACCCTCTTGCTTAGAGGATGCAGAATTAGAGGCCGGTCCGTTCCTGAAATTGCGAAAGGAACGAAAATTAGACTTATTTTTAGCCTTGAAAGACCTATCTTGTGGAAGGGCGTGGCCCTTTCCCCCAGTGATGTCTGAAATAATCTCTTTCAATTCTGGTCCAAATAGAGTTTTACCTTTGAAAGGGATGTTAAGCAATTTTGTCTTGGATGACACATCCGCTGACCAAGACTTTAGCCAAAGCGCTCTGCGCGCCACGATAGCAAACCCTGAATTTTTCGCCGCTAATCTAGCTAATTGCAAAGCGGCATCTAAAATAAAAGAGTTAGCCAATTTAAGTGCGTGAACTCTGTCCATAACCTCCTCATATGGAGTCTCTCCACTGAGCGACTTTTCTAGTTCCTCGAACCAGAACCACGCTGCTGTAGTGACAGGAACAATGCACAAAATTGGTTGTAGAAGGTAACCTTGCTGTACAAAAATCTTTTTAAGCAAACCTTCCAATTTTTTATCCATAGGATCTTTGAAAGCACAACTATCTTCGATAGGAATAGTAGTGCGTTTGTTAAGAGTAGAAACTGCCCCCTCGACCTTAGGGACTGTCTGCCATAAGTCCTTTCTGGGGTCGACCATAGGAAATAATTTCTTAAATATAGGGGGGGGGAACAAAAGGTATGCCGGGCTTTTCCCACTCCTTATTTACTATGTCCGCCACCCGCTTGGGTATAGGAAAAGTGTCGGGGTGCACCGGAACCTCTAGGAACTTGTCCATCTTGCATAATTTTTCTGGAATGACCAAGTTGTCACAATCATCCAGAGTAGATAACACCTCCTTAAGCAGTGCGCGGAGATGTTCTAATTTAAATTTAAATGTCACAACATCAGGTTCAGCTTGTTGAGAAATTTTTCCTGAATCTGAAATTTCTCCATCTGACAAAACCTCCCTCATGGCCCCTTCAGATTGGTGAAAGGGTATGACAGAACAATTATCATCAGCGCCCTCCTGCTCTTCAGTGTTTAAAACAGAGCAATCGCGCTTTCTCTGATAAGTAGGCATTTTGGATAAAATATTTGCTATGGAGTTATCCATTACAGCCGTTAATTGTTGCATGGTAATAAGCATTGGCGCACTAGATGTACTAGGGGCCTCCTGCGTGGGCAAAACTGGTGTAGACACAGTAGGAGATGATGTAGTATCATGTTTACTCCCCTCATCTGAGGAATCATCTTGGGCAATTTCATTATCTGTGGCAGTACTGTCCTTACTCTGTTTGGACGCTATGGCACAATTATCACATAAATTTAAATGGGGAGACACATTGGCTTTCATACATATAGAACATAGCTTATCTGAAGGTACAGACATGTTAAACAGGCTTAAACTTGTCAACAAAGCACAAAAAAACGTTTTAAAACAAAACCGTTACTGTCTCTTTAAATTTTAAACAGAAAACACTTTATTACTGAATATGTGAAAAAGTATGAAGGAATTGTTCAAAAATTACCAAAATTTCACCACAGTGTCTTAAAGCATTAATAGTATTGCACACCAAATTTCAGAGCTTTAACCGTTAAAATAACGGAACCGGAGCCGTTTATAAATTTAACCCCTATACAGTCCCAGCTATAGTCTTTGCTGAGACCCAACCAAGCCCAGAGGGGAATACGATACCAATTGACGCCTTCTAGAAGCTTTTCCAGCAATTTTTAGATCCTCACACATGCATCTGCATGCCCTGCTCTCAAAAAACAACTGCGCAGTAATGGCGCGAAAATGAGGCTCAGTCTACAACTAGGAAGGCCCCCTGACTGGAAAAGGTGTCTAACACAGTGCCTGCCGTTTAATAAACGTTCCCCAAGTTTATAAATGCAAATTGTCAGCATAAATATGAATAAAATGCCCAAATAAAGCAATCGATTTAGCCCATAAAAATGTCTACCAGTTTTTTAGCCCATAATAAGCCCTTTATTCTGTTTGTTTGACTAAGAAAATGGCTTACCGGTCCCCATGAGGGGAAATGACAGCCTTCCAGCATTACATTGTCTTGTTAGAAATATGGCTAGTCATACCTTAAGCAGAAAAGTCTGCTAACTGCTTCCCCCAACTGAAGTTACTTCATCTCAACAGTCCTATGTGGAAACAGCAATCGATTTTAGTTACTGTCTGCTAAAATCATCTTCCTCTCACAAACAGAAATCTTCATCCTTTTCTGCTTCAGAGTAAATAGTACATACCAGCACTATTTTAAAATAACAAACACTTGATAGAAGAATAAAAACTACATTTAAACACCAAAAAACTCTTAACCATCTCCGTGGAGATGTTGCCTGTGCAACGGCAAAGAGAATGACTGGGGTGGGCGGAGCCTAGGAGGGACTATATGGCCAGCTTTGCTGGGACTCTTTGCCATTTCCTGTTGGGGAAGAGATATTTCCCACAAGTAAGGATGACGCCGTGGACCGGACACACCAATGTTGGAGAAATGAAAGTCAAAATTATACTTGACTCATGCAATTGTAGCAGATTTTTCAATTTACTTTTGTTAGCAAATTTACTTTGTTTTTTGGTATCCTTTGTTGAAAAGCAAGCCTGGATAGGCTCAAGAGCAGCAAAGGAAGCTAGCTAGTGATGGGTGACTACAAACATATTTCTCTTGTTTTAGGCTCACCAAATGTGTTCAGCTAGGTCCCCTTGGCAGGGATTAAACACATAGGGGTAGATGTCATTACAAAATCATTACAATGACAATGTCAGCAAGAACCCAATCAGACACATTTTGTGCCATCAGGCCAGGCACTTAATCATTGCCCATCCTATAGCCTCTTGCACACCTGTTTTTAAAATGGCTTGTAACTATTTTCATTTAATTTAAAGGGATATGAAACCTACATTTTTTTCTCTCATACAATACATTTTTGAACAACTTTCCAATTTACTTCCATTATCAATTTTGCTACATTCACTTGGTATCCTTTATTGAACAAGCAGCAATGCACTACTGGGAGGTAGATAAACACATCGGTAAGCCAATGATAAGAGGTATTTATGTGCAGCTGACAGCTCCTGAGCCAACCTGGGTATTACTTTCAATAAAGAATACCAAGAGAACTAAACAAATTAGATAACAGAAGTAAATTGGAAAGTTGATAAAAATTGTATGATCTATGTGAATCATGAAAGAAAAACTTCCCACTCCTTGTTTAAAGGACCAGTCAACACAGTAGATTTGCATAATCAACAAATGCAAGATAACAAGACAATGCAATAGCACTTAGTCTGAACTTCAAATGAGTAGTAGATTTTTTTTCTGACAATTTTAAAAGTTGTGTCTTTCCACTCCCCCTGTACCATGTGACAGCCATCAGCCAATCACAAATGCATACACGTACCATGTGACAGCCATCAGCCATTCACAAATGCATACACACTTATTCTTGCACATGCTCAGTAGGAGCAGGTGACTCAAAGTTTAAATATAAAAAGACTGTGCACATTAAGTAAATAGAAGTAAATTGGAAAGTTGTTTAAAATTGCATGCTCTATCTGAATAATGAAAGTTTAATTTTGATTGAGTGTTCCTTTAATATCCCTGAATATTTTGTACACAATTAAAAAATCCAAAACACTTCTCTCCTATCTAGAAGAGACTCATTATTACCTCCTCTTAAAGGTTTTCTCACTTGTTCAATGCCTTGAAATTGAAAACTATTGGCATTGTCCCAGAGGTTTTCAAACCTGTCCTCAGTCCTCCCTAATAGGCCAGATTTTCAGGATTATCTTGGATGAGAGCAGGTTAATAACCACATTTACTAATCAACTGTGCTCCAGTTCAGATATACTGAAAATCTGGCCTGTTGGGGAAGCTTGAGGACAGGTTTAAAAAAAAAAACTACATTACCCTGATGTGAATCTCAGAAATGTCTAGCTATAACTGTATTGGAATCGGGTTCACTACATTCCTAAGATGATCCAAAATTCTTTCTCTCAGGGGTCTTATTGTGAACCCTACATAATGAACCTTACAAAGTGTACAGATGATCAAACAAATAACATAACTTGATGTAAAATTCATATAAGAAACAATCTTATACTCTTTCTGTGTCACCATAGATTTAAATTATTTATCCAAACAAACATAGCCACAACTTTTTGATCCCACACAGCCAGGCTTATTTAGCCTATTCTGTGACCTTAGCTTTGATAGCACGAAGAATCCCTTAATGTTTTGGACATTTTTTATACATCCTTTTGACAAAACCTTTAATAAACAATGATCAATTTCCATTATAAGTAATGACTCCTTTATGATGTTACAAATTATATTGAAATATTCTGTGACAAAATATACTTGCTTATCCTTTTCTTTGGACATACTTCAAATAATCTGTAACAACTTCTACCACAGATTTGGCCTTCTGCAATTTCTCCAAACTCTAAGCTCTAACAACCTAGTTATAAGGTTTTCAGCTTGTTGTTCATACGCCACTATGAGCTCTCTCTTAGGGATACTTTTAATAAGGATATATTAGGAGGGATACAGGATTTGAGGCATTAAAGCCTAGTGTTGAATTGAACACTATGTTAATATTGTAGAGTAAAAAAGAGTAAACACTTTATTAAACATGTATATATATATAAATAGACGAACAATATCAAATTGGATCATTAGAGAAATGGGTATGTGTCTTCCATTCCTCTATAATGCATAAATGAATTGATCCAAATAGAAATTTAAAAACAAGGCATAGAAATGGGCATGTGTGGTCAGACGGGGCGTGAGGATACCCACAGTAATCAGTAAATGGCATGCAATATAAGGTGCAGCAAATTCATTCAATGCATACAGGTCTATGCGCTCAAAGGCGTCCTCCTACCTGCGTACTGCTGGGATTGAACCCAGTCAGCCGATTGCTAGCTTGTAGCCCTATATCTTAATAGCACACCATGCACTTCAAAATAAAGAAATATATCTTGCTGATATCATACTGTTTAAGCACTGGCATACAAACCTCAGTGTTAATGATAACACACAATGTAAAATCGCTTATTGTTGTGTTATAGCATACACTATATTTTATACCCAGACATCCACATTCAAAAATGTTACTAAGCTCATTCTCAGTGTATAATCTCTTACTGAGATTATTGGTTCAGACAACCATATAGTTAGTACATTCATTCAAAGTCTACAGATAATATGTGTGTAGCGTTATCAAATTTTAGGTGGTAGCTAAATGCTGACAACAGACTGTATCGTATTATTAAGCTTAGTAGCGGCTGTCCAATGGTACAATTACCGCTACAAAGTGTCAGTTATTATTACCAGTTATTATTGCTACAAAGTATTCGATCTTAAACAGTGTTATTAATCATGGATTCAGGGACCTCACGCTAGCATCAGGCCACGCCCACTGACGCGTTTCGTCACTAGTACGTGACTTCGTCAGGGCATAGGGGCTGGCCCAGCCATTCAGTCCGTCTTTTATAACTGGACGTTGCCATAGCAATGGAGTTGTTTGCGGAAGTGTTTGTCCGCAAGAAAATGGCTATTATTACAATCATATCGCAAACCTACTGTTGTTAAACTAGGCATTGCCACATATATTTGAAATGTTGTTGGGAAAATCATATGTATACGAATATCCGTAAACAGTACAGTTATTGTAAATCTTATACAGTTATTGTAAATCTTATACAGGCTGATGATCATTGTACTAGATTTTACACGATAATCTTTAATGTGGGAGGTCATATTGTTTATTTATGCATGGGTATTGCGATTTATATATCGAAGAGGATATATATTTTCTATTTTCTGTACGTATTTTTTCTCTCTACCTGCCAGTGTAGCAAGCATCACCATCAATAAGAGGATCATTAAAATGATGTCACTAGAGAGCGAGGAACATAATGCTAACTCATGATATTAATCTTATTTGATGTTTTTCTTGCTTATAACAAATGCATAATATATTGTAGCGAGCTTTGTCCATCTAACATTAAGGATGGCACTTTTTCCAATCACATCGAAAAGGCGACTTTGAAGTACTAAAGATTTCAAATTTGGGAAAATGCAAGATACCAAAACTAATCAAAATCGACACATTCTCAAAAGAAATAATCAATATATATTATGGCTTTATTGTCAAAAGAAGAGCCTGATATTGTGACCACTTATTCATCAGCCACATATTTTATAAAGTTCAAAGAATTGATTAGTTAATGTTAACCAACATATCTTACAGAAAGCTTTTATATGAGATAGCCTCATTTAGACCTTTTGGTGATGCAGATTGTAGCTCATGTATCCATCTGAATTCTTTTTGCAAAAGCATTTTGTTAACATCCCCTCTCCTACCTTTCAATTTTATTTGCTCAATAGCAAAGAAGTAAACTTGATATTTGCTATCCTTATGTACCGTGTTCATGTGTTTCGCCACTGGTACATTCCGGTCCCATTTTATGTCCCCCATATGTTCCAATACTCGTGTACGTAGTTCCCTTGTTGTTTCACCTACATAAATTAGGGGACATTTGCACATGGCTACATATATCACTCCCTTTGTTCTACAATAGGGTAGCGTTTTCCTGTTTTGGGGTGTTCAAATGTTTTTAGAGGGGACATATTCTTACAAGCTTTGCAATGGCCACATTTATAAAAGCCTCTTGTTTCTTGCAGCCAAGTTCTCTGCTTAGATTGAGTAAAGTGACTGTTCGTTAGGATATCTTTAAGATTCTGAGATCTTCTATTTGTAATTGTAGGTTTTTCTGTGATCACTTCTAACAGATCAGGATCTTCCTTTAGCACATGCCAGTGCTTCTGAAAAATATGTCGAATTTTACTGTTCTTTTCGTCAAAAGTCCCTATCATTCTAATTGGATTCATGGTGATTGGTTCATTGACATCAGTATTTTCCTGTATTAGTTGCGGTCTATCTAATGCCTTCGCTCTCTGGTAAGCCCTCTTTAAACACCGGCTAGGGCAGCCTTTTGCTTTAAATCTAAGTCTAAGTTCTTTTGCTTCTGTTTCAAAAGCCTCCAAAGTACTGCAATTACGTCTAGCCCTAAGGTACTGTCCAAAGGGGATGCCCATCTTTTGGCTTTTTGGATGATGGCTATCCCAATTTAGCAGGCTGTTAGTGGATGTTTCCTTCCTAAACAGCTTAGTGCTTAGGGATCCATCACTTTCTTTTTTGATCTCCAGATCCAAAAAGGAAATACTTACATCTTCAATACTGGAAGTATAATGCATACCATGAGTATTGTCATTAAGCCAACACATAAAGGCCAAAAAGTCACCTTTTGAGCCTGTCCATAGTATCAACATCATCAATATAGCGGATATATAAATCCATGTATTTCATAAATGGATTTACATTTTGATTTAGAACATGAGTATGTTCTATCCATCCTAGGAACAAGTTAGCATAAGTGGGCACACAGCAAGTGCCCATTGCTGTGCCCCTTTGCTGTACACTTTGTTATCAAACAGAAAATAATTGTGCTTTAGCACAAAATCAAGGAGATCAATGACAAACTCATCCTCTTCACTACCTCTAGGGTTATTCATTTTTAGAAAATATTCCACAGCTTTTCTCCCTAGTGTATGAGAGATATTAGAATATAAACTTTCTACATCAATGCTCGCCAATAAGGTATTTTCCTGCACATAAATGTTCTCTAAGCATCTGAGCACATCTTTTGTGTCTCGCACATATGATGTTAATGTGTATAAAAATTCACGTAGTTTTTTATCTATATAGGTACTGATATTTTCTGTCAAACATCCGTTGCCCGACACTATCTGTCTGCCTGGTGGTACCTCTATATTTTTATGAATTTTGGGCAAGCTGTAGAAAGTAGCAATCCTAGGTGTCATATTGCCAATGAATTGGTATTCTGACTTAGTGATAATTCTTTCGCCAAAACCTCTGTCTAGCAGTGATTTGAATTCTTTACCGAATTTTATAGTGGGATCTTGTGATAGAACCTGATAGTTATCTCTATTGGTTAGAATATCCAAACACATCTTTTTATATTGTGTATTATTCATTATTACAAGATTCCCACCCTTGTCTGCACTCTTGATTGTTATTTCAGAATTATCCTTTAGTTCAGCTAGTGCATTTCTCTCTTTAAAAGTAAGATTTTTCTTAATTTTACTTTTGCAATTGAGTGTTTCTAATTCTGTAGTTACCAAGGAAACAAATTTGTCTATAGTAGGGTATTTCGAGATAGCAGGCATGAACTTACTCTTGGGTTTTACTAAACTCTGCTTTTGTGTTTCAGTTTTCTCCTCATACTCTTCTAATAAGGTTACCATAAGATTAATTATTTCCTGATCTTCTTCTTCAACCCCCATATCAGTTAAACAGACTTTATTTGCTTCTTTGTGATATTTATATAATGCCAATTTTCTCGCAAAAAGGTGTGTATCCTTTACCCAATTAAAAGTGTCAAATTTGGGGGTCGGAATAACAGATAGGCCCTTGGATAACAGAGTGTAGTGTTCATGTCTCAAATCTATTCCTGCAAGATTAATTATTTGTAATCCCTTATCTTTCATTTCTGTTTGTTT
Organism: Bombina bombina; assembly: GCF_027579735.1. NCBI lineage: Eukaryota > Metazoa > Chordata > Amphibia > Anura > Bombinatoridae > Bombina > Bombina bombina. The sequence continues at coordinate 449,495,999 of NC_069501.1, read as the reverse complement.
GGTGGTTTCATTCTGTTTTGTTGTTTTGTTCTTACTGTTCTTTTTGGCGGAAAGAGATCCTTCTCTAAAAAAATCCTAGTAATTGATGGCTCTGTTGTTGGAATTGTAACATTGGCTAGTGTTATTGGTGTTTGTTCCTCATCTGAGTGTTCAGATTCCGTGGAATAACTTTCTGGTGTGTTGTTTTTGTTCCTAAACTCTTGTGTTGGTCTCATGTTTTTACGTTTATAATTAGTTTTGTAAATATTCCCCTTTTGATGATCTGACCAATCCCTCTGTAATTTCCTATTTTTTGTCTCACTCAGTTCCTCTTTTAATTTATCGACATGAAATTTCAGTTTTTGATCAAGAGCTTCAAAATCCTTGTGTGAAGTAAACTTATTGGTTTGTATCTTTGCTTCCTCCACTAATTTTGTTAGTTGATCATATTGGCTCTTCTCATATTCTAATGTGAGTTTCATTAGATCAAGAGAACACTGAGTTAGAATCTCTTGCCATCGCAAGACAAAATTCTCATCAGAGATGTGAAAAGAGGGTGCCAATTGTATGCGCAATCCCCTTGGAAGAAGTTTGTTTTTAACATAATTTTCAAGACTAAAAATTTCCCAAAAAGATTTCACTTGTTTTTTCATTATTTTTGCTATGCTTCTATGTTACTAGCCTGTGGACATATATTGCCTATATTCAATGTAAAAAGTCTTTCGGCTTCTTGTTTCCATTGATCAAAATCAATAGTTGAGGACAAATAGCCTGCCATAGCTATTTGTTCCAGGTACCTTTAGTACCCCAAATTCTAGAGTGTGAATTAACCCCTTAACGACCGAGGACGTGCAGGGTACGTCCTCAAAAAAAAGGCAGTTAACGCCTGAGGACGTACCCTGCACGTCCTCGGTGTGGAAAGCAGCTGGAAGCGATCCCGCTCGCTTCCAGCTGCTTTCCGGTTATTGCAGTGATGCCTCGATATGGAGGCATCCTGCAATAACCTTTTTAAGCCATCGGGTGCAGAGAGAGCCACTCTGTGGCCCTCTCTGCACCGGAGATCGGTGGCTAACTGCGTTGGTGGGAGCCGGACCGGGAGGCGGGTGGCGGCCATCGATGGCCCTGCTGATGTGGAGGGGGGGCGGGATCGTGGGCGGGGATGGCCGGTGGCGCGCACGGACGCGCGCGCGTGCACGGGAGGGCGGGGGTGCGCGCGTGCACGGGGAGGGAGCGGGTGGGAACCGCTACGCTACAGAAAATCCAATAATAAAAAATGTTAACAAATGTTAAAAAATGACTAAAAAGTTTAAAAAAAAAACCGATCAGCAAGGTGGTGGGGGTTTGTCTGTGTGGGGGGGGAAGCTACACTACAGAAAAAAACCAAACAAACAAAAAAAAAGCACTTTTTTTTTTGCAAACTGGGTACTGGCAGACAGCTGCCAGTACCCAAGATGGCCCCCAATGAGGCAGAGGGGAGGGTTAGAGAGCGGTTTTGGGGGGGATCAGGGAGGTTGGGGGCTAAGGGGGATCCTACACAGTAGCATATGTAAATATGCTTAAAATTTTTTTTATTTTTTTTTTAAAAACCCTTTTATTTTAGTACTGGCAGACTTTCTGCCAGTACTTAAGATGGCGGGGACAATTGTGGGGTGGGGGAGGGAAGGGAGCTGTTTGGGAGGGATCAGGGGGTGGGATGTGTCAGGTGGGAGGCTGATCTCTACACTAAAGCTAAAATTAACCCTGCAAGCTCCCTACAAACTCCCTAATTAACCCCTTCACTGCTAGCCATAATACACGTGTGAGGCGCAGCAGGATTTAGCAGCCTTCTAATTACCAGAAAGCAACGCCAAAGTCATATATGTCTGCTATTTCTGAACAAAGGGGATCCCAGACAAGTATTTACAACCATTTGTGCCATAATTGCACAAGCTGTTTGTAAATTATTTCAGTGAGAAACCTAAAATTGTGAAAAATTTAACTTTTTTTTTTCAATTTGATCGCATTTGGCAGTGAAATGGTGGCATGAAATATACCAAAATGTGCCTAGATCAATACTTGGGGTTGTCTACTACACTACACTAAAGCTAAAATTAACCCTACAAGCTCCCTAAAAGCTCCCTAATTAACCCCTTAACTGCTGGGCATAATACACTTGTGGTGCGCAGAGGCATTTAGCGGCCTTCTAATTACCAAAAAGCAACGCCAAAGCCATATATGTCTGCTATTTCTGAACAAAGGGGATCCCAGAGAAGAATTTACAATCATTTATGCCATAATTGCACAAGTTGTTTGTAAATAATTTCAGTGAGAAACCGAAAGTTTGTGAAAACATTTGTGAAAAAGTGAACGATTTTTTGTATTTGATCGCATTTGGCGGTGAAATGGTGGTATGAAATATACCAAAATTGGCCTAGATCAATACTTTGGGATGTCTACTAAAAAAAAATATATACATGTCAAGGGATATTCAGGGATTCCAGAAAGATATTAGTGTTCTAATGTAACTAGCGCTAATTTTGGAAAAAAGTGGTTTGGAAATAGCAAAGTGCTACTTGTATTTATGGCCCTATAACTTGCAAAAAAAGCAAAGAACATGTAAACATTTGGTATTTCTAAACTCAGGACAAAATTTAGAAACTATTTAGCATGGGTGTTTTTTGGTGGTTGTAGATATGTAACAGATTTTGGGGGTCAAAGTTAGAAAAAGTGTGTTTTTTTCCATTTTTCCTCATATTTTATAATTTTTTTTATAGTAAATTATAAGATATGATGAAAATAATGGTATCTTTAGAAAGTCCATTTAGTGGCGAGAAAAACGGTATATAATATGTGTGGGTACAGTAAATGAGTAAGAAGAAAATTACAGCTAAACACAAACACTGCAAAAATGTAAAAATAGCCTTGGTCCCAAACGGACAGAAAATGGAAAAGTGCTGTGGTCATTAAGGGGTTAAATCACTAAATACAATAAGATAGACCGCAACTAATACAGGAAAATACTGATGTCAATGAACCAATCACCATGAATCCAATTAGAATGATAGGGACTTTTGACGAAAAGAACAGTAAAATTCGACATATTTTTCAGAAGCACTGGCATGTGCTAAAGGAAGATCCTGATCTGTTAGAAGTGATCACAGAAAAACCTGCAATTACAAATAGAAGATCTCAGAATCTTAAAGATATCCTAACGAACAGTCACTTTACTCAATCTAAGCAGAGAACTTGGCTGCAAGAAACAAGAGGCTTTTATAAATGTGGCCATTGCAAAGCTTGTAAGAATATGTCCCCTCTAAAAACATTTGAACACCCCAAAACAGGAAAACGCTACCCTATTGTAGAACAAAGGGAGTGATATATGTAGCCATGTGCAAATGTCCCCTAATTTATGTAGGTGAAACAACAAGGGAACTACGTACACGAGTATTGGAACATATGGGGGACATAAAATGGGACCGGAATGTACCAGTGGCGAAACACATGAACACGGTACATAAGGATAACAAATATCAAGTTTACTTCTTTGCTATTGAGCAAATAAAATTGAAAGGTAGGAGAGGGGATGTTAACAAAATGCTTTTGCAAAAAGAATGCAGATGGATACATGAGCTACAATCTGCATCACCAAAAGGTCTAAATGAGGCTATCTCATATAAAAGCTTTCTGTAAGATATGTTGGTTAACATTAACTAATCAATTCTTTGAACTTTATAAAATATGTGGCTGATGAATAAGTGGTCACAATATCAGGCTCTCCTTTTGACAATAAAGCCATAATATATATTGATTATTTCTTTTGAGAATGTGTCGATTTTGATTAGTTTTGGTATCTTGCATTTTCCCAAATTTGAAATCTTTAGTACTTCAAAGTCGCCTTTTCGATGTGATTGGAAAAAGTGCCATCCTTAATGTTAGATGGACAAAGCTCGCTACAATATATTATGCATTTGTTATATGCAAGAAAAACATAAAATAAGATGAATATCATGAGTTAGCATTATGTTCCTCGCTCTCTAGTGACATCATTTTAATGATCCTCTTTTCGATGGTGATGCTTGCTACACTGGCAGGTAGAGAGAAAAAATACGTACAGAAAATAGAAAATATATATCTTCTTCGATATATAAATCGCAATACCCATGCATAAATAAACAATATGACCTCCCACATTAAAGATTATCGTGTAAAATCTAGTACAATGATCGTCAGCCTGTATAAGATTTACAATAACTGTATAAGATTTACAATAACTGTACTGTTTACGGATATTCGTATACATATGATTTTCCCAACAACATTTCAAATATATGTGGCAATGCCTAGTTTAACAACAGTAGGTTTGCGATATGATTGTAATAATAGCCATTTTCTTGCGGACAAACACTTCCGCAAACAACTCCATTGCTATGGCAACGTCCAGTTATAAAAGACGGACTGAATGGCTGGGCCAGCCCCTATGCCCTGACGAAGTCACGTACTAGTGACGAAACGCGTCGGTGGGCGTGGCCTGATGCAAGCGTGAGGTCCCTGAATCCATGATTAATAACGCTGTTTAAGATCGAATACTTTGTAGCAATAATAACTGGCAATAATAACTGACACTTTGAAGCGGTAATTGTACCATTGGACAGCCGCTACTAAGCTTAATAATACGATACAGTCTGTTGTCAGTGTTTAGCTACCACCTAAAATTTGATAACGCTACACAGAATAGAAAGATAATTATTTATACCCTTATATTATCTGTAGACTTTGAATGAATGTACTAACTATATGGTTGTCTGAACCAACAATCTCAGTAAGAGATTATACACTGAGAATGAGCTTAGTAACACTTTTGAATGTGGATGTCTGGGTATAAAATATAGTGTATGCTATAACACAACAATAAGCGATTTTACATTGTGTGTTATCATTAACACTGAGGTTTGTATGCAAGTGCTTAAACAGTATGATATCAGCAAGATATATTTCTTTATTTTGAAGTGCATGGTGTGCTATTAAGATATAGGGCTACAAGCTAGCAATCGGCTGACTGGGTTCAATCCCAGCAGTACGCAGGTAGGAGGACGCCTTTGAGCGCATAGACCTGTATGCATTGAATGAATTTGCTGCACCTTATATTGCATGCCATATACTGATTACTGTGGGTATCCTCACGCCCCGTCTGACCACACATGCCCATTTCTATGCCTTGTTTTTAAATTTCTATTTGGATCAATTCATTTATGCATTATAGAGGAATGGAAGACACATACCCATTTCTCTAATGATCCAATTTGATATTGTTAGTCTATTTATATATATACATGTTTAATAAAGTGGATACTTTTAATAGTATGTACTGGCTAACATGATGAAGAATGTTGATACCCGCTGTTCGCTGTTGGAATTGATATACTCACAAAACTGACCTGCCTCTTTAATTGTCCCCTTCCATATAAACACTGATGCATGGCCCTTTAGAGCATCTGTACGTATGCAACAAAAAAAACCTATTTTTTTTAACTAGTAGCATTTTTATGCTAATGGACATATACTGACAAAATGCTTCTAATTTTAAATTGTAATGCAGCAGTGAACTACTGGGGGTAGCTGTTGACTGCACATGTATGCCTCTTGTCCTTGGCTCACAGATGTGTGTTTAGCTAGCTCCAGGTAGTGCATTGCTGCTTCTACAACAAAGGATACCAAGAGAATGAAGACAAAATGATAATAGAAGTAAATTGGAAAGTTGTTTAGCTTTGTATGCTATCTAAATCAAGAAAGAAAGAAAAAACAGAATTTATGCTTACCTGATAAATTACTTTCTCTTGTGGTGTATCCAGTCCACGGATTCATCCTTTACTTGTGGGATATTCTCCTTCCTAACAGGAAGTGGCAAAGAGAGCACACAGCAGAGCTGTCCATATAGCTCCCCCTCTAGCTCCACCCCCCAGTCATTCGACCGGAGGTTAGGAAGAAAAAGGAGAAACCATAGGGTGCAGTGGTGACTGTAGTTTAGACCAAAAATCTACCTGACTAAGAGCCAGGGCGGGCCGTGGACTGGATACATCACAAGAGAAAGTAATTTATCAGGTAAGCATCAATTCTGTTTTCTCTTGTAAGGTGTATCCAGTCCACGGATTCATCCTTTACTTGTGGGATACCAATACCAAATCTTTAGGACACGGATGAAGGGAGGGAACAAGACAGGTACCTTAAACGGAAGGCACCACTGCTTGTAAAACCTTTCTCCCAAAAATAGCCTCCGAAGAAGCAAAAGTATCGAATTTGTAAAATTTGGAAAAGGTAAGCAGCGAAGACCAAGTCGCTGCCTTACAAATCTGTTCAACAGAAGCCTTATTTTTAAAAGCCCACGTGGAAGCCACTGCTCTGGTAGAATGAGCAGTAATTGTTTCAGGAGGCTGCTGGCCAGCAGTCTCATAGGCCAGACGGATGATGCTTTTCAGCCAAAAGGAAAGAGAGGTAGCAGTCGCCTTCTGACCTCTCCTCTTACCAGAATAGATGACAAACAATGAAGTTGTTTGTCTGAAATCCTTAGTTGCTTGTAAATAAAACTTTAGGAAGAAAACCGGGTTTGGTACGCAAAACTACCTTATCTGCGTGGAACACCAAGTAAGGTGAGTCACACTATAAGGCAGATAACTCTGAAACTCTTCGAGCAGAAGAGATAGCTACCAAAAACAAAACTTTCCAACATAAAAGTTTAATATCTATGGAATGTAAAGGTTCAAACGGAACCCCTTGCAGAACTGAAAGAACTAAATTCAGACTCCATGGCGGAGCCACAGCTTGATTCTGATTAAAGCCTGACTAAACGCTTGAACGTCTGGTACCTCTGCCAGACGTTTGTGTAAAAGAATAGACAAAGCAGATATCTGTCCTTTTAAGGAACTAGCTGATAATCCTTTCTCCAATCCTTCTTGGAGAAAGGACAATATTCTGGGAATCCTAATCTTACTCCATGAGTAACCCTTGGATTCGCACCAACAAAGATATTTTCGCCAAATCTTATGGTAGATTTTCCTGGTGACAGGCTTTCTAGCCTGAATCAGGGTATCGATAACCGACTCAGAGAAACCACGCTTAGATAGAGTTAGGCGTTCAATCTCCAAGCAGTCAGATGCAGAGAAATTAGATTTGGATGTTTGAAAGGACCTTGAAGTAGAAGGTCCTGCCTCATCGGCAGAGTCCGTGGTGGAACGAATGACATGTCCACTAGGTCTGCATACCAAGTCCTGCGTGGCCACGCAGGTGCTATTAGAATCACCGACGCCCTCTCCTGCTTGATTCTGGCAACCAGACGAGAAAGGAGAGGAAACGGTGGAAACACATAGGCCAGATTGAAGGACCAAGGCGCTGCTAGAGCATCTATCAACACCGCCTGGGGATTCCGGGACCTAGACCCATAAAGAGGAAGTTTGGCATTCTGACGGGACGCCATCAGATCCAATTCTGGAGTGCCCCATAGCTGAGTCAGCTGGGCAAATACCTCCGGGTGGAGTTCCCACTCCCCCGGGTGAAAAGTCTGACAACTTAGAAAATCCGCTTCCCAGTTGTCTACTCCTGGGATGTGAATTGCTGAGAGGTGGCAAGAGTGATCCTCCGCCCACCTGATTATTTTGGTTACTTCCATCATTGCTAGGGGACTCCTTGTTCCCCCTTGATGGTTGATGTAAGCTACAGTCGTGATGTTGTCCGACTGAAATCTGATGAATTTGGCCGCAGCTAGCTGAGGCCATGCCTGAAGAGCGTTGAATATCGCCCTCAGTTCCAGAATGTTTATCGGGAGAAGACCTTCTTCCCGAGACCATAAGCCCTGAGCTTTCAGGGAGTCCCAGACTGCACCCCAGACTGGCATCGTCGTTACGATGATCCACTCTGGTCTGCGGAAACACATTCCCTGAGACAGGTGATCCTGAGACAACCACCAGAGAAGAGAATCTCTGGTCCCCTGGTCCAACTGTATTTGAGGAGAAAAATCTGCATAATCCCCGTTCCACTGTTTGAGCATGCATAGTTGCAGTGGTCTGATTTGTATCCGTGCAAAAGGGACTATGTCCATTGCCGCTACCATTAGTCCGATTGTCTCCATGCACTGAGCTACAGACGGCCGAGGAATGGAATGAAGAGCTCGGCAAGTAGTTAAGAGTTTTAACATTCTGACCTCCGTCAGAAATATTTTCATTTCTACCGAGTCTATTAGGGTTCCAAGGAATGGAACTCTTGTGAGGGGGGAGAGAGAACTCTTTTTGATTTTCAAAAAGTGTGAGAAAGAAAATAAGGGCGCTAGAAAAGCTAAAAATACCACTTAAAGCTAACAGTGGTATTTTTAGCTTTTCTAGCGCCCTTATTTTCTTTCTCACACTTTTTAAACCTTTCACCATAATAGCCTGAAGGATCTGCTATTAAGATAAGGTGTTTAATACCCCACACTAAGCGCACTATCATCACCCACTACCTCACACGTTTTTCTTTATGATTTTTACCTTCCACCCGTGAGACCTCAGAAAGGCCAATACAATTTCCGTGTGAGACTTGGCTCTTTGGAAAGTCGACGCCTGAATTAAGATGTCGTCTAGGTAAGGCACCACTGCTATGCCCTGCGGTCTTAGAACCGCCAGAAGGGACCCTAGCACCTTTGTGAAAATTCTGGGAGCAGTGGCCAACCCGAAAGGAAGAGCCACGAACTGATAATGCTTGTCCAGAAAGGCGAACCTGAGGAACTGGTGATGATCTTTGTGGATAGGAATATGTAGATACGCATCCTTTAGATCCACGGTAGTCATAAATTGACCCTCCTGGATCATTGGTAATATTGTCCGAATGGTCTCCATCTTGAATGATGGGACTCTGAGGAACTTGTTTAGAATTTTGAGATCCAGGATTGGTCTGAAAGTTCCTTCTTTTTTGGGAACCACAAACAGGTTTGAGTAAAAACCCAGCCCTTGTTCCACAATTGGAACTGGTTGGATCACTCCCATTGTATGTAGGTCTTCTACGCAGCATAAGAACGCCTCTTTCTTTGTCTGGTCTGTAGACAGACGAGAAATGTGGAACCTTCCCCTTGGAGGGGAGTCCTTGAATTCTAGAAGATATCCCTGGCATACAATCTCTAAGGCCCAAGGATCGTGTACGTCTCTTGCCCAGGCCTGAGCAAAGAGAGAGAGTTTGCCCCCCACTAGATCCGGTCCCGGATCGGGGGCTACCCCTTCATGCTGTCTTGGAGGCAGCTGCAGGCTTCTTGGCCTGTTTACCCTTGTTCCAGCCCTGGTAAGGTTTCCAGGCTGCCCTGGGTTGTGAAGTGTTACCCTCTTGCTTTGCAGCAGGGGAGGATGAAGCGAGACCGCTCCTGAAATTATTTTGTTTGTTCTTAGTCTTAAAGGACTTGTCCTGAGGGTGAGCATGGCCTTTTCCCCCAGTGATTTCTGAGATAATCTCTTTCAATTCAGGCCCGAAAAGGGTCTTTCCTTTGAAAGGGATGTTCAGTAGTTTGGATTTTGACGACACATCAGCCGACCAGGACTTTAGCCATAGCGCCCTGCGCGCCAGAATGGCGAAACCTGAATTCCTTGCCGCTAACTTAGCTAGTTGGAAAGCGGCATCTGTGATAAAAGAATTAGCCAGCTTAAGAGCCTTAATTCTGTCCATAATGTCCTCATATGAGGTCTCCGTCTGGAGCGCATCTTCCAGCGCCTCGAACCAGAAAGCAGCTGCAGTAGTTACAGGAACAATGCACGCTATAGGTTGGAGAAGAAAACCTTGATGAACAAAGATTTTCTTAAGTAAACCCTCTAATTTTTTATCCATAGGATCTTTAAAAGCACAACTGTCCTCAATTGGTATGGTTGTGCGTTTAGCAAATGAAGAAACAGCCCCCTCCACCTTAGGGACTGTCTGCCACGAGTCCCGTGTGGTGTCAGATATGGGGAACATTTTCTTAAAAACAGGAGGGGGGACAAACGGAATACCTGGTCTATCCCACTCCCTAGTTACTATATCCGCGATCCTCTTAGGGACTGGGAACACATCAGTGTAAACAGGAACTTCTAGGTACTTGTCCATTTTACACAATTTCTCTGGAACCACCAAAGGGTCACAGTCATCCAGAGTAACTAATACCTCCCTGAGCAATAAGCGGAGGTGTTCTAGTTTAAATTTAAAAGCCAACGTATCAGAGTCTGTCTGAGGAGCAAACTTTCCCGAATCGGAAATTTCTCCCTCAGACAGCACATCCCTCGCCCCCATTTCAGAGCGTTGTGAGTGTATATCGGATACGGCTACTAAAGCGTCAGAATGCTCATAATCTGTTCTTAAAACACAGCTATCATGCTTTGCAGGTAACACGGGCAGCTTAGATAAAAATACTGAGAGGGTATTATCCATAACTGCCGCCAAGTCTTGTAAGGAAAAAGAGTTAGACGCGCTAGAGGTGCTAGGCGTCGCTTGAGCAGGCGTAACTGGTTGGGACACTTGGGGAGAGGTCAACGGGCTAACCTCATTACCTTCTGTCTGAGAATCATCTTGGGGCACCTTTTTAAGTGCAACAATATGGTCTTTAAAATGTATAGACATATCAATACAAGTGGGACACATTTTGAGAGGGGGTTCCACCATGGCTTTTAAACACATTGAACAAGGATTTTCCTTGGTGTCAGACATGTTTAACAGACTAGTAGTAAGACAAACAGGCTTAGAAATCACTTTAATCAAGCAAAAACACACTTTGCAAAAAAACGTTACTGTGCCTTTAAGAGATAAAAAGGGCACACAATTTTCCAAAACAGTGAAAAATGCACCAAACTTTTTGAAATTTTCACAGTATGTACCTAAAGCATTGGTAAGATTGCAGAACTAGCAAGAAAAACGATTAACCCCTTAATGCCCAAACCGGATCAATAGTAAGCTAACAGACCGGTTAAAACAACTTTAGCACCTTGCCACAGCTCTGCTGTGGCCCTACCTTCCCTTAGGAGTTAGATTTATGGGGGAAAAACTTCTTATGGGTCCTCAAACTGTAGCAGGAGCCTCCATGTGAACACAGCCTGAAGATCAAGTCAAACTAACTGCGCATCTGAGGCGCGAAATTAGGCCCCTCCCACCTTACTCCGGTGCTGTGAGGCCTAAGAAAACACTCCTAAGAGTTATAATATTAGCCATGTGGGTAACAACCCCTGTAACAAACCCCAATGGACCTTCAAAGAGTCTCAAAAAAACGATTTTTCTTAGTAAAAACCGTTTGCCATAAAAAAGTGTCAACTTGCCATAAAATAGTGTCAACCGGCATAAATCAGCCCTGTTATATAAGCTTGTAATTCCATACTTAGTCTCTGAATAAAGCTTACCCTTCCCTCATGGGGATCTTATCAGTCCTTTTCTAGCATTATCACAGTCTTGTCTAGAAATAAATGACTGAACAAACCTTATTGCAGCCTAACCTGCAAACCGTTCCCCCAAACTGAAGTTTTCTTGTACTCCTCAGTCCTGTGTGGGAACAGCAGTGGCTTTTAGTTACAACATGCTAAAATCATTTTCCTCTCTGCAGAAATCTTCATCTCTTTTCTGCTGGAGAGTAAACAGTACACACCGGTACCATTTAAAATAACAAACTTTTGCTTGTAGAACAAAAAACTACAAATCTAACACCAGATTCACTTTACCCTTCCGAGAGGGACCCTGTTGCTTAGAGCCGGCAAAGAGAATGACTGGGGGGTGGAGCTAGAGGGGGAGCTATATGGACAGCTCTGCTGTGTGCTCTCTTTGCCACTTCCTGTTAGGAAGGAGAATATCCCACAAGTAAAGGATGAATCCGTGGACTGGATACACCTTACAAGAGAAAATGTGATTCATGTTTCTTTAAATGAAAAATTAAGTAAATAGAAAGTCAACTTATCACCTCTAATTAGTCACTTAGGTTAATCGTAACTAACATCTGTCAAACTGCATCAATGAAAACAGGAGTATAAAAAAAAAAAAAAATGTAAAACTTAAGATGCTGATTTAAAACAGCTGAGCCTTCATATAAAACTTGTGTTGTACTTACCATAAGCACTGGTGACAAGTACTGATATACAGAGGAGGAGAGAAGAATGGCTTCTGATGGAGTTTAACAACATTATATACCAGTCTGTTGGGGGAAAAGTGACATTATGAAGTCAGTGGACAAAAATTGAAAAAATATTTAACCATTAATATTTATTTCATTTTTACTTTTACTTTCTTGCCCATCATTACATAACTCAGTAATTGGAAAGAGACAGTGTACAATACATACATTTTCCAATAAATAAAAACATTTTCCTGTGAAAACATAACAGTCAGGGTAACATATGTACCGAGACAGGAATTGTACATGGTTAAGCTTAGGTTCAGCAAAAGTGTCCAAGGTTGTTAGCTTGCTAATGGGGCAAAATATTTTGCGAGAGCAGTCTTTCTGGTGTTTATAGATAGTGAAGTCCCACAAGACAAAGTAAGGGTGCTCTCTAGAGTTTATCAATGAAGAGTCCGGCCACATAAGTATCATATATGGATAGAAAGCCTCTGTTCTGTAACAGTGTGGTATAGTAAATATAAATTACAAATTAAACACAGAACAAATAACAAAACAATGGCAGTTGAGAATCAATGAGATATGAACAATATTTGTACTATGTCACAGTATATAAGGTTGACCTAAAGCCTAATTGTGTATGTTTTGTAAAGGAAGTGTGTGTCCAATGTTGAATTAAAGTTAACTTGGTGTGAGTATCTGACAATTTGGGCGAGAATCCCAGATAAGTAACAGCTCATGGTACATGTCTAAAGTATTGGTGGTAAGATAGTGGTACCTTTACAGTTTAAGATTTTGACGAAACTTCTGAGACCACATTTTTAAAGTCGGTGTGTCTGGCTTCTTCCAGAATCTAGGTATCAATTGGTGTCTGCTATTTACCATTAGGTTAAATAGTGTGGAGTGTAATCTGGATTGAAATGTGGGTGCGAGTGAAAATAAAAATATGTAGGGATCAGTGTTCCCTCTAAGGCCAGTTTTGTGAGCAGCCCAGGATTGAAACAGTTAATTAGAGCAAATAGCAAACACTACACAATGTAGACTACAAGTTATCATTCCCTTATTAACTGTTTTACTGCTGGGCAGATCACAAATCTGTCCTTAGAGGGATCACGGGTAGGATCTAATGGTATGGTGCAATTAAGGGCAGTCTAGTTCCAGAGTGCTGACCAGAATGTTTGGATTTTGGATCAGGCCCACCATAAATGGTTATACCATAAGGTCCCTTCTTCTTGGCACATTCCCAGCACCTATCTGAGGCTCCTTGAAACATATATTTCAATTTTGCGGTGCTAGGTACCATCTAGTCAATAGTGTACTATTTGTTTCCAATAACTTAGCTGGGTGTGCTGATTTATGAATTTTACCAAATATTAAGTGCCATTCTTTAACAGAGAGGGTAACGGGGAGTTCTTTACACCAGGACTTAGTATAAGAGGGTAATGGGTCAACAGGAAGGGTTGATAAAATGTTGTAGATTAAGGAGATGTGTGTCTTATTAGAGTTGAGGAGCAACACAGTGTTTCAAATGGTGTTTTAGGTCTTAGAAGGTTATGTTTGTGTGGGTGTATAGAGATATAGTAGTGGAGTTGATGATATCTAAACCATGGTTTGAAGACGCACTCTCTCCTAAATGTTCTATCGATTGTTTAATCTGGAGTGTTTTACCTTCGTGTTGTGGTTGAATGCATATGCTGTCCACAATTTAATTTGAGGCTTACTGCACTACTACTACTATTAATAACAAATTATTACTGCACTGCTACTACTATTAATAATAAGTTATTACTGAGCTACTACTACTATTAATAAAAAATTATTACTGCACTGCTACTAATATTAATAACAAATTATTACTGTACTGCTATTACTACACAATCAACTGGCTTCTAAATAATGTTGACAACCCTAAATGTTAAAACTGTTCTCTCTAAATCATAAAAGTTTATTTTGACTTGAGTGTCCCTTCAAGGTAATAATTATTTAATTAGGTAAATAAAACTATTTAAATTATTATTATTAAAGTAATTATTATTTTTTACCTTCCAATAAAGTGCAGCTGAAAAGTTCATCAAATATGAACGATTAGACTATTAAACTGGAGATAGTTCACCTCCCAATAATTTCAGAATCATCTATGTATTTCTAATTGTATATAATTAAAACAGTTATTTTCAGATATAACTGGAAAAATACTCTGAAAAGTTATTGTTATAAAAATTACTTTTATGTGGAAAACCATAATTTAATTTGAAACAAAAAGGTGCAACAGCACTACACTAGTGTAGAGGAGATGCTAGTATCAATGGATTAATTTCCTTTAGCTTGAGTGCTTATGCATGAATTAACTTGAGAGACAAAATCAACATAGAAGTTGAAAAAAGTATGCATCTATTAGCACTTCATTCTCCTTGTCTGGAATTATAATTTGGACATCAATAGGGGAATGAGGTTGGGTGATTGTAGTTAAAATTTAACCTTTATTGGTTTGATTAAAAAAACGGAACACAACAACATAAAGTTTTAAAAAACACAAAAGAATTTGGACCTGTAGAACGTGTTGTCTAACCACTCCTTGGTGGTATAAGTATTGTAATAATATACCCCTTGTCCCTTAGTAGAGAAACACTGGGTTAGATTTAAAGTGTGGTGTGATAAATATGGAGAATTTTGATGTCTCCTGAGAGGGTAGATTGGTCAAGTGATTGATCTGAATTGATATCACAAAGTGGGCAAAATTTGCATAGTTAGGTTATAACTTATTCTTATAAGTATCAAAATTACTCAAAGGTCAGTTAAGTGCTTACTGTTGTATCAGATCAGTTAAATAGAGTCGTTTAATCCTCCTCTTTATTATAGTTTTACTGACAATGATAGTTATTTTACTGTCAGGGTATTTACACTCTGACTGGAGAACAAATGTATAGAGATAAATGCGGATACAGTAACCACAATTGTATATAATAATACTTATTGTCACACAGTGTCTTTTGTCAGTGGCTCATACCGTCCAATATGCAATAAAATCACCCAAAATCTTTGTTTATGTTGACAAAGATTTATGATAGATATCTTATTTGGGTGGTTATTATCAAGGATAATATTGGATTATTAGGTGAGGTTCCACATTTAGGGTAATTATGTCTGATACCTAATGATTTATATAATAAGATGTCTCAGGTCTGTTACTCTAAATATTCTTTAATTCAATAAGAATCACTCGTAATTAAATTTGAGCCTTACTGACTAGTGACTTAAATTTAGAAACTCTTATTTTTTACTTTTGGGTTATTATTTTTTTACATGGGATAAAAAAAAAAAATCAAAATGTACAGTCTGTGGTTCCAAAGAACCCATCATGGTTTAAATCCTTGTTTCTTAACCTATGGTATTTGTACCCTTGGAGGTACCTGGGGTTTTTGTAAGGGGTACTCTTTCATTATTGTTTGCCCAAATTTTGGAGTAGGCATTGCCTCTTATTAGTTGTTGTTTTGTTTACCTAATAATAACAGAATTTATACTTACCTGATAAATTACTTTCTCCAACGGTGTGTCCGGTCCACGGCGTCATCCTTACTTGTGGGATATTCTCTTCCCCAACAGGAAATGGCAAAGAGCCCAGCAAAGCTGGTCACATGATCCCTCCTAGGCTCCGCCTACCCCAGTCATTCGACCGACGTAAAGGAGGAATATGCATAGGAGAAATCATATGATACCGTGGTGACTGTAGTTAGAGAAAATAATTCATCAGACCTGATTAAAAAAACCAGGGCGGGCCGTGGACCGGACACACCGTTGGAGAAAGTAATTTATCAGGTAAGCATAAATTCTGTTTTCTCCAACATAGGTGTGTCCGGTCCACGGCGTCATCCTTACTTGTGGGAACCAATACCAAAGCTTTAGGACACGGATGAAGGGAGGGAGCAAATCAGGTCACCTAGATGGAAGGCACCACGGCTTGCAAAACCTTTCTCCCAAAAATAGCCTCAGAAGAAGCAAAAGTATCAAATTTGTAAAATTTGGTAAAAGTGTGCAGTGAAGACCAAGTCGCTGCCTTACATATCTGATCAACAGAAGCCTCGTTCTTGAAGGCCCATGTGGAAGCCACAGCCCTAGTGGAGTGAGCTCTGATTCTTTCAGGAGGCTGCCGTCCGGCAGTCTCATAAGCCAATCGGATGATGCTTTTAAGCCAAAAAGAGAGAGAGGTAGAAGTTGCTTTTTGACCTCTCCTTTTACCAGAATAAACAACAAACAAAGAAGATGTTTGTCTGAAATCCTTTGTAGCCTCTAAATAGAATTTTAGAGCACGAACTACATCCAAATTGTGTAACAAACGTTCCTTCTTTGAAACTGGATTCGGACACAAAGAAGGCACAACTATCTCCTGGTTAATGTTTTTGTTTGAAACAACTTTCGGAAGAAAACCAAGTTTAGTACGCAAAACCACCTTATCTGCATGGAACACCAGATAAGGAGGAGAACACTGCAGAGCAGATAACTCTGAAACTCTTCTAGCAGAAGAAATTGCAACCAAAAACAAAACTTTCCAAGATAGTAACTTAATATCTACGGAATGTAAGGGTTCAAACGGAACCCCTTGAAGAACTGAAAGAACTAAATTGAGACTCCAAGGAGGAGTCAAAGGTTTGTAAACAGGCTTGATTCTAACCAGAGCCTGAACAAAAGCTTGAACATCTGGCACAGCCGCCAGCTTTTTGTGAAGTAAAACAGATAAAGCAGAAATCTGTCCCTTCAAAGAACTTGCAGATAAACCTTTCTCCAAACCCTCTTGTAGAAAGGATAGAATCTTAGGAATTTTTATCTTGTTCCATGGGAATCCTTTAGATTCACACCAACAGATATATTTTTTCCATATTTTATGGTAAATTTTCCTAGTTACAGGCTTTCTAGCCTGAATAAGAGTATCAATGACAGAATCTGAAAACCCACGCTTTGATAAAATCAAGCGTTCAATCTCCAAGCAGTCAGTTGGAGTGAAGCCAGATTCGGATGTTCGAATGGACCTTGAACAAGAAGGTCCTGTCTCAAAGGTAGCTTCCATGGTGGAGCCGATGACATATTCACCAGGTCTGCATACCAAGTTCTGCGTGGCCACGCAGGAGCTATCAAGATCACCGAAGCCCTCTCCTGATTGATCCTGGCTACCAGCCTGGGAATGAGAGGAAACGGTGGGAATACATAAGCTAGGTTGAAGATCCAAGGTGCTACTAGTGCATCTACTAGAGTCGCCTTGGGATCCCTGGATCTAGACCCGTAGCAAGGAACCTTGAAGTTCTGACGAGACGCCATCAGATCCATGTCTGGAATGCCCCATAATTTAGTTATTTGGGCAAAGATTTCCGGATGGAGTTCCCACTCCCCCGGATGGAAAGTTTGACGACTCAGAAAATCTGCTTCCCAATTTTCCACTCCTGGGATGTGGATTGCAGACAAGTGGCAGGAGTGATTCTCCGCCCATTGAATTATTTTGGTCACTTCTTCCATCGCCAGGGAACTCCTTGTTCCCCCCTGATGGTTGATATATGCAACAGTCGTCATGTTGTCTGATTGAAACCTTATGAATTTGGCCTTTGCTAGTTGAGGCCAAGCTTTGAGAGCATTGAATATCGCTCTCAGTTCCAGAATGTTTATCGGGAGAAGAGATTCTTCCCGAGACCATAGACCCTGAGCTTTCAGGGGTTCCCAGACCGCGCCCCAGCCCACCAGACTGGCGTCGGTCGTGACAATGACCCACTCTGGTCTGCGGAAGCTCATTCCCTGTGACAGGATGTCCAGGGTCAGCCACCAACGGAGTGAATCTCTGGTTCTCTGATCTACTTGGATCGTCGGAGACAAGTCTGTATAATCCCCATTCCACTGTCTGAGCATGCACAGTTGTAATGGTCTTAGATGAATTCGCGCAAAAGGAACTATGTCCATTGCCGCAACCATCAAACCTATTACTTCCATGCACTGCGCTATGGAAGGAAGAAGAACAGAATGAAGTACTTGACAAGAGCTTAGAAGTTTTGATTTTCTGGCCTCTGTCAGAAAAATCTTCATTTCTAAGGAATCTATTATTGTTCCCAAGAAGGGAACTCTTGTTGACGGGGACAGAGAACTTTTTTCTATGTTCACTTTCCACCCATGAGATCTGAGAAAGGCTAGGACAATGTCCGTATGAGCCTTTGCTTTTGACAGAGACGACGCTTGAATCAGTATGTCGTCCAAGTAAGGTACTACTGCAATGCCCCTTGGTCTTAGCACCGCTAGAAGGGACCCTAGTACTTTTGTGAAAATCCTTGGAGCAGTGGCTAATCCGAATGGAAGTGCCACAAACTGGTAATGCTTGTCCAGAAAGGCGAACCTTAGGAACCGATGATGTTCCTTGTGAATAGGAATATGTAGATACGCATCCTTTAAATCCACCGTGGTCATGAATTGACCTTCCTGGATGGTAGGAAGAATTGTTCGAATGGTTTCCATTTTGAACGATGGAACCCTGAGAAATTTGTTTAGAATCTTGAGATCTAAAATTGGTCTGAATGTTCCCTCTTTTTTGGGAACTATGAACAGATTGGAGTAAAACCCCATCCCTTGTTCTCCTAATGGAACAGGATGAATCACTCCCATTCTTAACAGGTCTTCTACACAATGTAAGAATGCCTGTCTTTTTATTTGGTTTGAAGACAATTGAGACCTGTGGAACCTTCCCCTTGGGGGTAGTTCCTTGAATTCCAGGAGATAACCTTGAGAAACTATTTCTAGCGCCCAAGGATCCTGAACATCTCTTGCCCAAGCCTGAGCAAAGAGAGAGAGTCTGCCCCCCACCAGATCCGGTCCCGGATCGGGGGCCAACACTTCATGCTGTTTTAGTAGCAGTGGCAGGTTTCTTGGCCTGCTTACCCTTGTTCCAGCCTTGCATCGGTCTCCAGGCTGGTTTGGGTTGAGAAGTATTACCCTCTTGCTTAGAGGGTGTAGAATTTGAGGCTGGTCCGTTTCTGCGAAAGGGATGAAAATTTGGCTTATTTTTAGCCTTAAAAGACCTATCCTGAGGAAGGGCATGGCCCTTTCCCCCAGTGATGTCTGAAATAATCTCTTTCAAGTCAGGGCCAAACAGTGTTTTACCCTTGAAAGGGATATTAAGCAATTTGTTCTTGGAGGACACATCCGCTGACCAAGACTTTAGCCAAAGCGCTCTGCGCGCCACAATAGCAAAACCTGAATTTTTCGCCGCTAATCTAGCTAATTGCAAAGTGGCGTCTAAGATAAAAGAGTTAGCCAATTTAAGTGCTTGAACTCTGTCCATAACTTCCTCATACGAAGATTCTTTATTGAGCGACTTTTCTAGTTCTTCGAACCAGAAACACGCTGCTGTAGTGACAGGAACAATGCATGAAATTGGTTGTAGAAGGTAACCTTGCTGAACAAACATCTTTTTAAGCAAACCCTCTAATTTTTTATCCATAGGATCTTTGAAAGCACAACTATCTTCTATAGGGATAGTAGTGCGTTTGTTTAGAGTAGAAACCGCCCCCTCGACCTTGGGGACTGTCTGCCATAAGTCCTTTCTAGGGTCGACCATAGGAAATAATTTCTTAAATATAGGGGGAGGAACAAAAGGTATGCCGGGCCTTTCCCATTCCTTATTTACAATGTCCGCCACCCGCTTGGGTATAGGAAAAGCATCGGGGGGCACCGGGACCTCTAGGAACTTGTCCATCTTACATAATTTCTCTGGAATGACCAAATTGTCACAATCATCCAGAGTAGATAACACCTCCTTAAGCAAAGCGCGGAGATGTTCTAATTTAAATTTAAATGTAATAACATCAGGTTCAGCTTGTTGAGAAATTTTTTCTGAATCTGAAATTTCTCCCTCAGACAAAACCTCCCTCCTGGCCCCTTCAGATTGGTGTGAGGGTATGTCAAAACCATTATCATCATTGTCCTCTTGCTCTTCGGTATCTAAAACAGAGCAATCACGCTTTCTCTGATAAGTGGGCATTTTGGACAAAATGTTTTTAATAGAATTATCCATTACAGCCGTTAATTGTTGCATAGTAAGAAGTATAGGCGCACTAGATGTACTGGTGTAGACACAGAAGGGGATGATGCAGTACCATGCTTACTCCCCTCACTTGAGGAATCATCTTGGGCAACATCATTATCAGTGGCATCATTGTCCCTACTTTGTTTGGACACTATGTCACAATCATCACATATATTTAAATGGGGAGGAACCTTGGCTTTCAAACATACAGAACATCGTCTATCTGATGGTTCAGACATGTTAATAGGCATAAACTTGATAACAAAGTACAAAAAACGTTTTAAAATAAAACCGTTACTGTCACTTTAAATTTTAAACTGAACACACTTTATTACTGAATATGTGAAAAATTATGAAGGAATTGTTCAAAATTCCCCAAAATTTCACCACAGTGTCTTAAAGCCTTAAAAGTATTGCACGCCAAATTTGAAAGCTTTAACTCTTAAAATAACGGAACCGGAGCCGTTTTTACATTTAACCCCTATACAGTCCCTGGTATCTGCTTTGCTGAGACCCAACCAAGCCCAGAGGGGAATACGATACCAAATGACGCCTTCAATAAGCTTTTTCAGTGGTTCTTAGCTCCTCACACATGCATCTGCATGCCTTGCTTTCCAAAAACAACTGCGCATTAGTGGCGCGAAAATGAGGCTCTGCCTATGACTAGAAAAGGCCCCCAGTGAAAAAGGTGTCCAATACAGTGCCTGACGTTTTTTTAATACAATCCCCAAGATTGGCGGTTGGGTGGCCCATCGCTGGAGGGGGGGAGGGAGGGAGAGGTGGTAACGGGTTGGACCACTACACTGCAGCAAAAATAAATGCTGAAAGCAGGAGGGAGGGAGGGAGGGAGAAGGGTCCTAGAGTGTAGAGGGGGAATAGAGGGTAGGGGGAAAGATCTTGGAAGGGGGAGGTGGGGTAAATGAGGGGGAGCATCTACACCACGGAACAAAAATCTTTGATTATTTTGGTGGAAACAAGTTGGAGGGGGGAGGGTTAAAGAGCTTTTTGGGAGGGATCAGGGAGGTGGGAAGGTAAGGGGGTAATCCTACACTGTAAAAAATAATAATAATAATTAAAAAAAGAATTTAAAAAAAAAAGAACTAAAACTGAATACTGGCAGACTGTCTGTCAGTACCTAAGATTGGGGTGACCAGTGGGGGTAAGGGAGGGGAAAGAGCTGTTTGGGAGGGATCAGGGGGTGGGAAGTGTCAGGTGTGAGGGTAATCTCTAAACTAAAGCTACAATTAACCTTACAAGCTACATGATTAACCCCTTCACTGCCGGGAATAATAAAAGTGTGGTGCGCAGCTGCAATTAGCGGCCTTCAAATTACCAAAAAGCAATGGCAAAGCCATGCATTTCTACTATTTCTGAAGAAAGGGGATCCCAGAGAAGCTTCAGTGAGAAACCCAAAGTTTGTGAAATTTTTTTTTAATATGATTGCATTTTTCAGTGAAATGGTGGCATGAAATACAGGTTGCCCTCGGTTTACGACGGTTCAATTTGCGCCGTTTCAGAATAACGCCCTTTTTTTTCAGTCATGTGACTGCTATTGAAAAGCATTGACTGCTATTGAAAGCATTAGCACATGCATACATTAAAATAGCCAGTAGGTGGAGCTTTCCGCTTGTGTTGCAGCAAACACATGCGAAGGAAAGCAAGCCAGACGTGATCAATGGATCAGCTTTCAAAGGAACAAGATTTAGCAGCCACTTCCCTTAGATGCAGACTCAATGCAGAGAACTGTTTGCAGAAAAAGGCAAGTAAAAAACGTTTTTGTTCATTAAACTTAGTTTGATGATGATACAGTCTGTTGTGTGATTAAACACAGGCAGGCTGAAATTAATCAGTGTATAACCAGACCTGAGCAATGGAGCCGTTTTTAAAGGAACAAGATCAAGCAGCGACTTCCCTTAGCTGCAGAAAAATGCAAGTAAAAAACGTTTTTCTTCATTAAACTTAGTTTGATGATGATGATACAGTCTGTTGTGTGATTATTTTGTTTTTGTTCATTAAACTTAGATTGATGATGATACAGTCTGTGTTAGTGTGATAATTTTATTAGGTGCGGTTTAGCAAATGTTTTTGTTTATTAAACTTAGTTTGATGATGATGATACAATCTATTTTATTAGGTTTATAATGCTGTTTCACATTTAAAGTCTTCATTTCAAAGCTTTAAAAATAATGTATTAGGTGTTACTTATGTCAATTTTGAGAGGGGCCTGGAACCTAACTCCCTCACTTCCCATTGACTTACATTATAAACTGGGTTTTAATTTACAACGGTTTTGATTTACAACCATTCCTTCTGGAACCTAACCCCGGCGTAAACTGAGGGCTACCTGTATACTAAAATTGGCCTAGATCAATACTTTGGGTTGTCTACTAAAAACAATAGTTTTGATTGGTAAATTAAAAAAAAAACAAAGCTCTATTTCTGTTTAAATGGAGTGATGGTAAAAATGCTAAATATGCTCTGGTCTTTTGGGGAAGTTTTAGTCTGAAATATATTATGGTCCTTAAGGGGTTAAACAAAACTATTTCAACTGTTATTATTAATGTTATCATTATGTTTCTCCTTCCAATAAAGTACAGGTGAAAAGTTGGTCAAATATGAATGATTAACCAATCGAACTGAAGAAAGTTCACCACCTCCAAATACTTGAATTCATTTCAATTTCATTATTTATGCATATCTAATAACCAAATCAGTAATGGTCTAATATAACTAAAAACATAATCTGAAAAAGTATTATTCTAAAAGTGAAACCAATGATTTAAATCAATATAAATCATTGTTTTCATTTTTAGAATGAAAATTATTTCATGATTTAGACAGATCATGAAATTATATACAACTTTCCAAATTTCTTATATTATTATTTGCTTCATTCTCTTGGTATCCTTTTTGAAAAGCATACCTAGGTAGGCTCAAGGGCAGCAATACACTACAGGGAGCTAGCTTCTGATTGGTGGCTGCAAATAAATGCCTCTTTTTCACTGGCTCGCCCGATGTGTTCAGTTAGCTCCCAGTACCGCATTGCTGCTCCTTCAAACAAGGCTACAAAGAGAATAAAGCTAGTTTAGTAATAGAAGTACATTGAAAAGTTATTTAAAATTGTATGCTCTATCTGAATCATGAAAGAAAAATGTTGGGTTTCGTGTCCCTTTAAGTATGGTGACATTTACCTGAGCATGTAACATTCAACACAGTGATTGGTTAGTTCAGAGCACAGTCTCATTTATGTCTATCCCTATTTAGCAACTGATTAGGAGACCAGGAACATTAGTTCTACCAGGATTTTCAAGATATATATCCATGAACAGCCCTTGTTTTACAAAAAAACATGTAAAATTGTGCTAAATTAATTTAAAGCACTTCTTTTGCAATGTATGCTTAAAGGGACAATGGACTGTAAAAAAAAAAAAAAACTTTAATGTGTTCCTATTTATTCATTTTAACTGCTGTAGTGTATTTAATTGCTTACAAACAACTCTATTACCATTGTGCCAGCTGAAACCACCATCTATACTGTAAATTTCAATTATACAGAGTTGGATATAGAAAAACTATGCAAACAAGATTAATCAGCAGTAATCAACTTCTCAGTATGGGTGGAAAATAAAGAGAGCTCAGTCCATTTCAAAGGGTATTCCTGCAGTAGCTCTGAATCTAATTGCCTCTTATCAGCTGCTTGCCAAAGTAAATTGTCCCTTTTAATTGCTGATATAAAGAATAAGTTTACAGTCCCTTTAAGGGCTGCTTGCTCATTGGCTAATAAGCAGAACTACCACTTATTTTAATAGTGGACTGCGACATACCTCAAAAGTACAGCAACATCCATTTAATAAAAATATAGAAACTATAATACATTTTAAGAATGCTTACAGAATAAAAGCATCCTCTTCTATTTGAACCAATATAAAGTTGTATACTTGCTATTAACAAAAAGAAAAGAATAACAGGAAACAACAACAAGGAAAATCTCATTAGTAATGTACAAAAATATGTACAGCTGCGTAACCAGGACAGTATACTCATCACTCTGAGGAATTCATTCCTGGCATTTCACCCCCCTTGTGCCCAGTGATGCACTTACTTTTACCAACTCACATATTTTAACTGATGAAGATCACTTGCATTCTTTACCGCAGTTTCTCATTGTCTGCACTAGGCAACCAAGTTTGCAAAGGTTACAAGTTTTATCACATAACCACAGAGACAAAATGTTTTTCACTTGCTGTGATGATATCTTTTTAGTGGGAATTAATAAATAAAATTTTATCTTTTTTTTTTATTGAGGTTCATTGCAAGGCACACAACTTTAAAAGAAAAGTTCCTATATCACACATAAAACACGTCAGGATTACATTGGATATATACGACAAAATGGAATAAAGAAAAATACAAGTAGGGTAATATAATTATCATGTGAACAGTGTAAAAGGAGCATGCCAATCCATCTAACCACCTCCAAGATGACCAGAAGGCCACTAGTGGACCTACAAGAACAGAAGAAAAATTTAAAGCTACAGGGGGTCATATGAGACTAAGGAGACCACTCTCAAATAACAAACCTCGTTTTTAATAATAATGAAAACATATGTTTTAACATCACTTGTAAAGTTCAGGTGATAATATTAGGACTATAATTGTAACATCAAAGATCCCCCAGATCTAGCAGACATCTTTGTATTATAATTAGATTAACTGAAGGCAGTATCGAACTATGGGGGAAAAGGTTAGAATAATTATTGAAAAAGTGGTATAGTGAAACTTAAGTAAGAACCACCTTATGTTAATTAAAGGGACATTAAACCCACATTTTATTTTCATGATTCCAATAGAGAATACAATTTTAAACAACATTCCAATTTACTTCTATTATCTAATTTGCTTTATTCTTTAGATATCCTTTGTTGAAGAAATAGCAATGCACATGGGTGAGCCAATCACATGAGGCATCTGTGTGCAGCCACCAATCAGCAGCTACTGAGCCTATCTAGATATGTTTTTCAGCAAAGGATATCAAGAGAATGAAGCAAATTAGATAATAGAAGTAAATTAGAAAGTTGTTTAAAAACAGAATTTATGTTTACCTGATAAATTACTTTCTCCAACGGTGTGTCCGGTCCACGGCGTCATCCTTACTTGTGGGATATTCTCTTCCCCAACAGGAAATGGCAAAGAGCCCAGCAAAGCTGGTCACATGATCCCTCCTAGGCTCCGCCTACCCCAGTCATTCGACCGACGTAAAGGAGGAATATTTGCATAGGAGAAACCATATGATACCGTGGTGACTGTAGTTAAAGAAAATAAATTATCAGACCTGATTAAAAAACCAGGGCGGGCCTTGGACCGGACACACCGTTGGAGAAAGTAATTTATCAGGTAAACATAAATTCTGTTTTCTCCAACATAGGTGTGTCCGGTCCACGGCGTCATCCTTACTTGTGGGAACCAATACCAAAGCTTTAGGACACGGATGAAGGGAGGGAGCAAATCAGGTCACCTAGATGGAAGGCACCACGGCTTGCAAAACCTTTCTCCCAAAAATAGCCTCAGAAGAAGCAAAAGTATCAAACTTGTAAAATTTAGTAAAAGTGTGCAGTGAAGACCAAGTCGCTGCCTTACATATCTGATCAACAGAAGCCTCGTTCTTGAAGGCCCATGTGGAAGCCACAGCCCTAGTGGAATGAGCTGTGATTCTTTCAGGAGGCTGCCGTCCGGCAGTCTCATAAGCCAATCTGATGATGCTTTTAATCCAAAAAGAGAGAGAGGTAGAAGTTGCTTTTTGACCTCTCCTTTTACCAGAATAAACAACAAACAAGGAAGATGTTTGTCTAAAATCCTTTGTAGCATCTAAATAGAATTTTAGAGCACGAACAACATCCAAATTGTGCAACAAACGTTCCTTCTTTGAAACTGGATTCGGACACAAAGAAGGCACGACTATCTCCTGGTTAATGTTTTTGTTAGAAACAACTTTCGGAAGAAAACCAGGTTTAGTATGTAAAACCACCTTATCTGCATGGAACACCAGATAAGGAGGAGAACACTGCAGAGCAGATAATTCTGAAACTCTTCTAG
Organism: Bombina bombina; assembly: GCF_027579735.1. NCBI lineage: Eukaryota > Metazoa > Chordata > Amphibia > Anura > Bombinatoridae > Bombina > Bombina bombina. The sequence goes on along the minus strand of NC_069501.1, from coordinate 449,469,822 downwards.
CAGAAGAAATTGCAACCAAAAACAAAACTTTCCAAGATAATAACTTAATATCAACGGAATGTAAGGGTTCAAACGGAACCCCCTGAAGAACTGAAAGAACTAAATTGAGACTCCAAGGAGGAGTCAAAGGTTTGTAAACAGGCTTGATTCTAACCAGAGCCTGAACAAAGGCTTGAACATCTGGCACAGCTGCCAGCTTTTTGTGAAGTAACACAGACAAGGCAGAAATCTGTCCCTTCAAGGAACTTGCAGATAATCCTTTCTCCAAACCTTCTTGAAGAAAGGATAGAATCTTAGGAATTTTTACCTTGTCCCAAGGGAATCCTTTAGATTCACACCAACAGATATATTTTTTCCATATTTTGTGGTAAATTTTTCTGGTTACAGGCTTTCTGGCCTGAACAAGAGTATCAATGACAGAATCTGAGAACCCTCGCTTTGATAAGATCAAGCGTTCAATCTCCAAGCAGTCAGTTGGAGTGAGACCAGATTCGGATGTTCGAACGGACCTTGAACAAGAAGGTCTCGTCTCAAAGGTAGCTTCCATGGTGGAGCCGATGACATATTCACCAGGTCTGCATACCAAGTCCTGCGTGGCCACGCAGGAGCTATCAAGATCACCGATGCCCTCTCCTGATTGATCCTGGCTACCAGCCTGGGGATGAGAGGAAACGGCGGGAATACATAAGCTAGTTTGAAGGTCCAAGGTGCTACTAGTGCATCTACTAGAGTCGCCTTGGGATCCCTGGATCTGGACCTGTAGCAAGGAACCTTGAAGTTCTGACGAGAGGCCATCAGATCCATGTCTGGAATGCCCCACAATTGAGTAATTTGGGCAAAGATTTCCGGATGGAGTTCCCACTCCCCCGGATGAAATGTCTGACGACTCAGAAAATCCGCTTCCCAATTTTCCACTCCTTGGATGTGGATTGCAGACAAGTGGCAGGAGTGAGTCTCCGCCCATTGAATGATTTTGGTCACTTCTTCCATCGCCAGTGAACTCCTTGTTCCCCCCTGATGGTTGATGTACGCAACAGTCGTCATGTTGTCTGATTGAAACCGTATGAACTTGGCCTTTGCTAGCTGAGGCCAAGCCTTGAGGGCATTGAATATCGCTCTCAGTTCCAGAATATTTATCGGGAGAAGAGATTCTTCCCGAGACCAAAGACCCTGAGCTTTCAGGGGTCCCCAGACCGCGCCCCAGCCCACCAGACTGGCGTCGGTCGTGACAATGACCCACTCTGGTCTGCGGAAGCTCATCCCCTGTGACAGGTTGTCCAGGGACAGCCACCAACGGAGTGAATCTCTGGTCCTCTGATCTACTTGTATCGTCGGAGACAAGTCTGTATAGTCCCCATTCCACTGACTGAGCATGCACAGTTGTAATGGTCTTAGATGAATTCGCGCAAAAGGAACTATGTCCATTGCCGCTACCATCAAACCTATTACTTCCATGCACTGCGCTATGGAAGGAAGAGGAACAGAATGAAGTATTTGACAAGAGTTTAGAAGTTTTGATTTTCTGGCCTCTGTCAGAAAAATCCTCATTTCTAAGGAGTCTATTATTGTTCCCAAGAAGGGAACCCTTGTTGACGGAGATAGAGAACTTTTTTCTACGTTCACTTTCCACCCGTGAGATCTGAGAAAGGCCAGGACAATGTCCGTGTGAGCCTTTGCTTGAGGAAGGGACGACGCTTGAATCAGAATGTCGTCCAAGTAAGGTACTACTGCAATGCCCCTTGGTCTTAGCACCGCTAGAAGGGACCCTAGTACCTTTGTGAAAATCCTTGGAGCAGTGGCTAATCCGAACGGAAGTGCCACAAACTGGTAATGCTTGTCCAGGAATGCGAACCTTAGGAACCGATGATGTTCCTTGTGGATAGGAATATGTAGATACGCATCCTTTAAATCCACCGTGGTCATGAATTGACCTTCCTGGATGGAAGGAAGAATTGTTCGAATGGTTTCCATTTTGAACGATGGAACCTTGAGAAACTTGTTTAGGATCTTGAGATCTTAGATTGCTCTGAATGTTCCCTCTTTTTTGGGAACTACGAACAGATTGGAGTAGAACCCCATCCCTTGTTCTCCTAAAGGAACAGGATGAATCACTCCCATTTTTAACAGGTCTTCTACACAATGTAAGAATGCCTGTCTTTTTATGTGGTCTGAAGACAATTGAGACCTGTGGAACCTCCCCCTTGGGGGAAGCCCCTTGAATTCCAGAAGATAACCTTTGGAGACTATTTCTAGTGCCCAAGGATCCAGAACATCTCTTGCCCAAGCCTGAGCGAAGAGAGAGAGTCTGCCCCCCACCAGATCCGGTCCCGGATCGGGGGCCAACATCTCATGCTGTCTTGGTAGCAGTGGCAGGTTTCTTGGCCTGCTTTCCTTTGTTCCAGCCTTGCATTGGTCTCCAGGCTGGCTTGGCTTGAGAAGTATTACCCTCTTGCTTAGAGGACGTAGCACTTGGGGCTGGTCCGTTTCTGCGAAAGGGACGAAAATTAGGTTTATTTTTGGCCTTGAAAGACCTATCCTGAGGAAGGGCGTGGCCCTTGCCCCCAGTGATATCAGAGATAATCTCTTTCAAGTCAGGGCCAAACAGCGTTTTCCCCTTGAAAGGAATGTTAAGCAATTTGTTCTTGGAAGACGCATCCGCTGACCAAGATTTTAACCAAAGCGCTCTGCGCGCCACAATAGCAAAACCAGAATTTTTCGCCGCTAACCTAGCCAATTGCAAAGTGGCGTCTAGGGTGAAAGAATTAGCCAATTTGAGAGCATGAATTCTGTCCATAATCTCCTCATAAGAAGAAGAATTATTATTGAGCGCCTTTTCTAGCTCATCGAACCAGAAACACGCTGCTGTAGTGACAGGAACAATGCATGAAATTGGTTGTAGAAGGTAACCTTGCTGAACAAACATCTTTTTAAGCAAACCTTCTAATTTTTTATCCATAGGATCTTTGAAAGCACAACTATCTTCTATGGGTATAGTGGTGCGTTTGTTTAGAGTAGAAACCGCCCCCTCGACCTTGGGGACTGTCTGCCATAAGTCCTTTCTGGGGTCGACCATAGGAAACAATTTTTTAAATATGGGGGGAGGGACGAAAGGTATACCGGGCCTTTCCCATTCTTTATTTACAATGTCCGCCACCCGCTTGGGTATAGGAAAAGCTTCGGGGGGCCCCGGGACCTCTAGGAACTTGTCCATTTTACATAGTTTCTCTGGAATGACCAAATTCTCACAATCATCCAGAGTGGATAACACCTCCTTAAGCAGAGCGCGGAGATGTTCCAATTTAAATTTAAATGTAATCACATCAGGTTCAGCTTGTTAAGAAATTTTCCCTGAATCTGAAATTTCTCCCTCAGACAAAACCTCCCTGGCCCCCTCAGACTGGTGTAGGGGCCCTTCAGAACCAATATCATCAGCGTCCTCATGCTCTTCAGTATTTTCTAAAACAGAGCAGTCACGCTTTCGCTGATAAGTGGGCATTTTGGCTAAAATGTTTTTGATAGAATTATCCATTACAGCCGTTAATTGTTGCATAGTAAGGAGTATTGGCGCGCTAGATGTACTAGGGGCCTCCTGTGTGGGCAAGACTGGTGTAGACGAAGGAGGGGATGATGCAGTACCATGCTTACTCCCCTCACTTGAGGAATCATCTTGGGCATCATTTTCTCTAAATTTTGTGTCACATAAATCACATCTATTTAAATGAGAAGGAACCTTGGCTTCCCCACATTCAGAACACAGTCTATCTGGTAGTTCAGACATGTTAAACAGGCAAAAACTTGATAACAAAGTACAAAAAACGTTTTAAAATAAACCGTTACTGTCACTTTAAATTTTAAACTGAACACACTTTATTACTGCAATTGCGAAAAAGTATGAAGGAATTGTTCAAAATTCACCAAAATTTCACCACAGTGTCTTAAAGCCTTAAAAGTATTGCACACCAAATTTGGAAGCTTTAACCCTTAAAATAACGGAACCGGAGCCGTTTTTATATTTAACCCCTTTACAGTCCCTGGTATCTGCTTTGCTGAGACCCAACCAAGCCCAAAGGGGAATACGATACCAAATGACGCCTTCAGAAAGTCTTTTCTATGTATCAGAGCTCCTCACACATGCATCTGCATGTCATGCTTCTCAAAAACAAGTGCGCAATAGAGGCGCGAAAATGAGACTCTGCCTATGATTAGGGAAAGCCCCTAGAGAATAAGGTGTCCAATACAGTGCCTGCCGGTTATTTTACATAATTCCCAAGATTAAAATAATTCCTCAAGGCTATGGAGTATAAAATATGTTTATATATAAATCGATTTAGCCCAGAAAATGTCTACAGTCTTAAAAAGCCCTTGTGAAGCCCTTTTTTTCTTTCTGTAATAAAAATGGCTTACCGGATCCCATAGGGAAAATGACAGCTTCCAGCATTACATCGTCTTGTTAGAATGTGTCATACCTCAAGCAGCAAAAGTCTGCTCACTGTTCCCCCAACTGAAGTTAATTCCTCTCAACAGTCCTGTGTGGAAACAGCCATCGATTTTAGTAACGGTTGCTAAAATCATTTTCCTCTTACAAACAGAAATCTTCATCTCTTTTCTGTTTCAGAGTAAATAGTACATACCAGCACTATTTTAAAATAACAAACTCTTGATTGAATAATAAAAACTACAGTTAAACACTAAAAAACTCTAAGCCATCTCCGTGGAGATGTTGCCTGTACAACGGCAAAGAGAATGACTGGGGAAGGCGGAGCCTAGGAGGGATCATGTGACCAGCTTTGCTGGGCTCTTTGCCATTTCCTGTTGGGGAAGAGAATATCCCACAAGTAAGGATGACGCCGTGGACCGGACACACCTATGTTGGAGAAAATGTATACTCTTTCTAAATCGTGAAAGAAAAAAACAGAATTTATGTTTACCTGATAAATTACTTTCTCCAACGGTGTGTCCGGTCCACGGCGTCATCCTTACTTGTGGGATATTCTCTTCCCCAACAGGAAATGGCAAAGAGCCCAGCAAAGCTGGTCACATGATCCCTCCTAGGCTCCGCCTACCCCAGTCATTCGACCGACGTTAAGGAGGAATATTTGCATAGGAGAAACCATATGATACCGTGGTGACTGTAGTTAAAGAAAATAAATTATCAGACCTGATTAAAAAACCAGGGCGGGCCGTGGACCGGACACACCGTTGGAGAAAGTAATTTATCAGGTAAACATAAATTCTGTTTTCTCCAACATAGGTGTGTCCGGTCCACGGCGTCATCCTTACTTGTGGGAACCAATACCAAAGCTTTAGGACACGGATGATGGGAGGGAGCAAATCAGGTCACCTAGATGGAAGGCACCACGGCTTGCAAAACCTTTCTCCCAAAAATAGCCTCAGAAGAAGCAAAAGTATCAAACTTGTAAAATTTGGTAAAAGTGTGCAGTGAAGACCAAGTCGCTGCCCTACATATCTGATCAACAGAAGCCTCGTTCTTGAAGGCCCATGTGGAAGCCACAGCCCTAGTGGAATGAGCTGTGATTCTTTCGGGAGGCTGCCGTCCGGCAGTCTCGTAAGCCAATCTGATGATGCTTTTAATCCAAAAAGAGAGAGAGGTAGAAGTTGCTTTTTGACCTCTCCTTTTACCGGAATAAACAACAAACAAGGAAGATGTTTGTCTAAAATCCTTTGTAGCGTCTAAATAGAATTTTAGAGCGCGAACAACATCCAAATTGTGCAACAAACGTTCCTTCTTTGAAACTGGTTTCGGGCACAGAGAAGGTACGATAATCTCCTGGTTAATGTTTTTGTTAGAAACAACTTTTGGAAGAAAACCAGGTTTAGTACGTAAAACCACCTTATCTGCATGGAACACCAGATAAGGAGGAGAACACTGCAGAGCAGATAATTCTGAAACTCTTCTAGCAGAAGAAATTGCAACCAAAAACAAAACTTTCCAAGATAATAACTTAATATCAACGGAATGTAAGGGTTCAAACGGAACCCCCTGAAGAACTGAAAGAACTAAGTTGAGACTCCAAGGAGGAGTCAAAGGTTTGTAAACAGGCTTGATTCTAACCAGAGCCTGAACAAAGGCTTGAACATCTGGCACAGCTGCCAGCTTTTTGTGAAGTAACACAGACAAGGCAGAAATCTGTCCCTTCAGGGAACTTGCAGATAATCCTTTTTCCAATCCTTCTTGAAGGAAGGATAGAATCTTAGGAATCTTAACCTTGTCCCAAGGGAATCCTTTAGATTCACACCAACAGATATATTTTTTCCAAATTTTGTGGTAAATCTTTCTAGTTACAGGCTTTCTGGCCTGAACAAGAGTATCGATAACAGAATCTGAGAACCCTCGCTTCGATAAGATCAAGCGTTCAATCTCCAAGCAGTCAGCTGGAGTGAGACCAGATTCGGATGTTCGAACGGACCTTGAACAAGAAGGTCTCGTCTCAAAGGTAGCTTCCATGGTGGAGCCGATGACATATTCACCAGATCTGCATACCAAGTCCTGCGTGGCCACGCAGGAGCTATCAAGATCACCGACGCCCTCTCCTGATTGATCCTGGCTACCAGCCTGGGGATGAGAGGAAACGGCGGGAATACATAAGCTAGTTTGAAGGTCCAAGGTGCTACTAGTGCATCCACTAGAGCCGCCTTGGGATCCCTGGATCTGGACCCGTAGCAAGGAACTTTGAAGTTCTGACGAGAGGCCATCAGATCCATGTCTGGAATGCCCCACAGTTGAGTGATTTGGACAAAGATTTCCGGATGGAGTTCCCACTCCCCCGGATGCAATGTCTGACGACTCAGAAAATCCGCTTCCCAATTTTCCACTCCTGGGATGTGGATTGCAGACAGGTGGCAGGAGTGAGACTCCGCCCATTGAATGATTTTGGTCACTTCTTCCATCGCCAGGGAACTCCTTGTTCCCCCCTGATGGTTGATGTACGCAACAGTTGTCATGTTGTCTGATTGAAACCGTATGAACTTGGCCCTCGCTAGCTGAGGCCAAGCCTTGAGAGCATTGAATATCGCTCTCAGTTCCAGAATATTTATCGGTAGAAGAGATTCTTCCCGAGACCAAAGACCCTGAGCTTTCAGGGATCCCCAGACCGCGCCCCAGCCCATCAGACTGGCGTCGGTCGTGACAATGACCCACTCTGGTCTGCGGAAGGTCATCCCTTGTGACAGGTTGTCCAGGGACAGCCACCAACGGAGTGAGTCTCTGGTCCTCTGATTTACTTGTATCCTCGGAGACAAGTCTGTATAGTCCCCATTCCACTGACTGAGCATGCACAGTTGTAATGGTCTTAGATGAATGCGCGCAAAAGGAACTATGTCCATTGCCGCTACCATCAAACCTATCACTTCCATGCACTGCGCTATGGAAGGAAGAGGAACGGAATGAAGTATCCGACAAGAGTCTAGAAGTCTTGTTTTTCTGGCCTCTGTCAGAAAAATCCTCATTTCTAAGGAGTCTATTATTGTTCCCAAGAAGGGAACCCTTGTCGACGGAGATAGAGAACTCTTTTCCACGTTCACTTTCCATCCGTGAGATCTGAGAAAGGCCAGGACTATGTCCGTGTGAGCCTTTGCTTGAGGAAGGGACGACGCTTGAATCAGAATGTCGTCCAAGTAAGGTACTACTGCAATGCCCCTTGGTCTTAGCACCGCTAGAAGGGACCCTAGTACCTTTGTGAAAATCCTTGGAGCAGTGGCTAATCCGAAAGGAAGCGCCACGAACTGGTAATGCTTGTCCAGGAATGCGAACCTTAGGAACCGATGATGTTCCTTGTGGATAGGAATATGTAGATACGCATCCTTTAAATCCACCGTGGTCATGAATTGACCTTCCTGGATGGAAGGAAGAATTGTTCGAATGGTTTCCATTTTGAACGATGGAACCTTGAGAAACTTGTTTAGGATCTTGAGATCTAAGATTGGTCTGAACGTTCCCTCTTTTTTGGGAACTACGAACAGATTGGAGTAGAACCCCATCCCTTGTTCTCCTAATGGAACAGGATGAATCACTCCCATTTTTAACAGGTCTTCTACACAATGTAAGAATGCCTGTCTCTTTATGTGGTCTGAAGACAACTGAGACCTGTGGAACCTCCCCCTTGGGGGAAGCCCCTTGAATTCCAGAAGATAACCTTGGGAGACTATTTCTAGTGTCCAAGGATCCAGAACATCTCTTGCCCAAGCCTGAGCGAAGAGAGAGAGTCTGCCCCCCACCAGATCCGGTCCCGGATCGGGGGCCAACATTTCATGCTGTCTTGGTAGCAGTGGCAGGTTTCTTGGCCTGCTTTCCCTTGTTCCAGCCTTGCATTGGTCTCCAAGCTTGCTTGGCTTGAGAAGTATTACCCTCTTGCTTAGAGGACGTAGCACTTTGGGCTGGTCCGTTTCTACGAAAGGGACGAAAATTAGGTTTATTTTTGGCCTTGAAAGGCCGATCCTGAGGAAGGGCATGGCCCTTACCCCCAGTGATATCAGAGATAATCTCTTTCAAGTCAGGGCCAAACAGCGTTTTCCCCTTGAAAGGAATGTTAAGTAGCTTGTTCTTGGAAGACGCATCAGCTGACCAAGATTTCAACCAAAGCGCTCTGCGCGCCACAATAGCAAACCCAGAATTCTTAGCCGCTAACCTAGCCAATTGCAAAGTGGCGTCTAGGGTGAAAGAATTAGCCAATTTGAGAGCATTGATTCTGTCCATAATCTCCTCATAAGGAGGAGAATCACTATCGACCGCCTTTACCAGCTCATCGAACCAGAAACATGCGGCTGTAGCGACAGGGACAATGCATGAAATTGGTTGTAGAAGGTAACCCTGCTGAACAAACATCTTTTTAAGTAAACCTTCTAATTTTTTATCCATAGGATCTTTGAAAGCACAACTATCTTCTATGGGTATAGTGGTGCGTTTGTTTAAAGTGGAAACCGCTCCCTCGACCTTGGGGACTGTCTGCCATAAGTCCTTTCTGGGGTCGACCATAGGAAACAATTTTTTAAATATGGGGGGAGGGACGAAAGGAATACCGGGCCTTTCCCATTCTTTATTTACAATGTCCGCCACCCGCTTGGGTATAGGAAAAGCTTCTGGGAGCCCCGGGACCTCTAGGAACTTGTCCATTTTACATAGCTTCTCTGGGATGACCAAATTGTCACAATCATCCAGAGTGGATAATACCTCCTTAAGCAGAGCGCGGAGATGTTCCAACTTAAATTTAAACGTAATCACATCAGGTTCAGCTTGTTGAGAAATGTTCCCTGAATCTGTAATTTCTCCCTCAGACAAAACCTCCCTGGCCCCATCAGACTGGTTTAGGGGCCCTTCAGAACCATTATTATCAGCGTCGTCATGCTCTTCAGTATCTAAAACAGAGCAGTCGCGCTTACGCTGATAAGTGTGCATTTTGGCTAAAATGTTTTTGACAGAATTATCCATTACAGCCGTTAATTGTTGCATAGTAAGGAGTATTGGCGCGCTAGATGTACTAGGGGCCTCCTGAGTGGGCAAGACTCGTGTAGACGAAGGAGGGAATGATGCAGTACCATGCTTACTCCCCTCACTTGAGGAATCATCTTGGGCATCATTGTCATTGTCACATAAATCACATTTATTTAAATGAGAAGGAACTCTGGCTTCCCCACATTCAGAACACAGTCTATCTGGTAGTTCAGACATGTTAAACAGGCATAAACTTGATAACAAAGTACAAAAAACGTTTTAAAATAAAACCGTTACTGTCACTTTAAATTTTAAACTGAACACACTTTATTACTGCAATTGCGAAAAAATATGAAGGAATTGTTCAAAATTCACCAAAATTTCACCACAGTGTCTTAAAGCCTTAAAAGTATTGCACACCAAATTTGGAAGCTTTAACCCTTAAAATAACGGAACCGGAGCCGTTTTTAACTTTAACCCCTTTACAGTCCCTGGTATCTGCTTTGCTGAGACCCAACCAAGCCCAAAGGGGAATACGATACCAAATGACGCCTTCAGAAAGTCTTTTCTATGTATCAGAGCTCCTCACACATGCGACTGCATGTCATGCCTCTCAAAAACAAGTGCGCAACACCGGCGCGAAAATGAGGCTCTGCCTATGATTTGGGAAAGCCCCTAAAGAATAAGGTGTCTAAAAAAGTGCCTGCCGATATAATCTTATCAAAATACCCAGATTAAATGATTCCTCAAGGCTAAATATGTGTTAATAATGAATCGATTTAGCCCAGAAAAAGTCCACAGTCTTAATAAGCCCTTGTGAAGCCCTTATTTACTATCTTAATAAACATGGCTTACCGGATCCCATAGGGAAAATGACAGCTTCCAGCATTACATCGTCTTGTTAGAATGTGTCATACCTCAAGCAGCAAGAGACTGCTCACTGTTCCCCCAACTGAAGTTAATTCCTCTCAACAGTCCTGTGTGGAACAGCCATGGATTTTAGTAACGGTTGCTAAAATCATTTTCCTCATACAAACAGAAATCTTCATCTCTTTTCTGTTTCTGAGTAAATAGTACATACCAGCACTATTTTAAAATAACAAACTCTTGATTGAATAATAAAAACTACAGTTAAACACTAAAAAACTCTAAGCCATCTCCGTGGAGATGTTGCCTGTACAACGGCAAAGAGAATGACTGGGGTAGGCGGAGCCTAGGAGGGATCATGTGACCAGCTTTGCTGGGCTCTTTGCCATTTCCTGTTGGGGAAGAGAATATCCCACAAGTAAGGATGACGCCGTGGACCGGACACACCTATGTTGGAGAAATATGGGTTTTATGTCCCTTTAAGAGAACAAAGTGTGGGCTTTTCAAACCTCAAAGTTGTAATAGTATTAGCCATATAGAACCACTCTTGGATCTTTAACACCTATAAATATAAATCTAGGCGACATACTCTATAATGTGAATACTAAAACAACATAATCAGCTGTTAGGGGGCTAGGTAAGAACTTGCAGGTGAACAAAGTAGTATGATACTCTTATGTATACTCTTATGTAAGAACCACCTTAGATTAGCAGTATGAGTTACAGCAAAGGCACTGCTATATACTTCCATCTGTGCTGGGCAACACATCAGAAAACTTTAAAATCAAAGTGTAAATTCAACAAAAACTCTAAACTATAGGGACTGGGGGGGGGGGGGGCAAACATGTAGCCCTGACCAATGAAAATAAGAAATAAGTATGTGAACCATTATATAAAAGCAATGAATACTTCAAGTGGGGAAGCCTAAAGCTGTAGCCTTGATATGGCCCATAAATATATCCATAAGCTATAACATTATTTAGCAAAGCTATCACTTGTAGTAGGATCTGTCATACCTATATACACACATACACAAATACAAATATATACGCACATACACACATATACATACATACACAAACCTACATACATAATACATAGGTTCTGCAAAAAGTTAAGGTCAGGCTTAAAGGGACATTATACACTCATTTTTTCTTTGCATAAATGTTTTGTAGATGATCTATTTATATAGCTCATAAAGTTTTTGTTTTTTTTAATGTATAGTTTTGCTTATTTTTAAATAACATTGCTCTGATTTTCAGACTCCTAACCAAGCCCTAAAGTTTTATGAGAATACCGTCAGATACCTATTCCAGCTTGCTCCTGTTTGTGTAAAGGGTCTTTTCATATGCAAAAGAAGGGGGAGGGGGAGTGTCTTATTTCCCACTTGCAGTGGGTGTTACAGCTACTTTTTCAACAGAGCTAAACTGAGCGCTTCTTAGAAGGTAGCTGACGGTATTCACATAAAACTTTGGGGCTTGGTTAGGAGTCTGAAAATCAGAGCAATGTTATTTAAAAATAAGCAAAACTATACATTTTTTAAAAAACAAAACCTTTATGGGCTATATAAATAGATTATCTGCAAAACATTTATGCAAAGAAAAAATGTGTATAATGTCCCTTTAAGGAGGTTTGAAGAATAGCTTGATGTGGAGCAGCACTCCAAAGCAAATGAGCTAACAGTTCCTGTATGTGTTCCGTTCTCTCTGCAGACGATTTCTGTGATGTCATCTCAGTTCAAAGCATGTTCTTGGGGCACAAACACACATAGATAGATACAAACATACATATATAATATATATATATTAGTATGAAGCAAAGTGCACTCCAGGCCTCAATCCACATTAGCCTTGGGTGCTACGTCAAAAAAACAAATAGCAAACGAACATGAAGAACTCCAAAGGTCTTATATTTTTGTCACTTTATTGTAACAATAAAGTGACAAACATATAAGACCTTTGGAGTGCTTCTTGTTCGTTTGCTATATATATATATATATATATATATATATATATATATATATATATATATATATATATATATATATATATATATATATACATACACACTAGACAAATCTGTTTCAAAAGCTAGGAGACACAAATTCTTGTGTGGCAATGTTTATGTATGTCTGCATGTATTATATAATGCATCACTTCAATGATTCTAGGAGGAAAGCAGTACAGTAATCATTTCAAATATGCATGTTTTTGCCAATTCATATTTTAAATGTAATTTACCCTGTTCTTGCAGCTTCCAATTGGCTCCCAGCCAAACATTTTTCCCTAAAAATGGACTGTGGGAGCTAAAGCCAGTGTATGTTGCTGACTGAGGGCCAGATTACAAGTGGAGCACTATTTATCGCTCCCGCTCTAGCAGTAAAAATTTTGCGCGAGTTGGGTTGCGCTGGTATTACAAGTTGACGGTTTCGTCTTGTGCGCTAACCCGATACATGCAAAAAGTAGAACTTAGAATATCACGTATGCAATAACCTATTCCCCCATAGAAGTCATAGGAGCAAAAAAAAAGTGGAGCCCTTTCCACTCAAATACCTTAACTTTAAAAATAATTTTTAATCAATTTTAATATTTTTTAATGTGTTTTATGTTGTTTTTAATGTAAATATTTTACATTCCAATAACACTTGTCGCTCGTGTGTTAACCCTACACTGCGTAAGACCTAATGCACTAAACTCGAAGGTAGTTATAAATATTTTACATATCAATGTTCTTCACATAGAAGAAAATGTTCTTTGTATTTTTAAATATATATATATATATATATATATATATATATACACACACACACACACACATCTGTATGTATATATATATATATATATATATATATATATACACTATTTAAATAATTTGTATCCAAAGGGCCTTAACAAAGATATTGATATTGTAGCGTTTCTCTAAGCCCTAATTTACATTTTACATTCTACTTACAGGGATATACTATTAAGCATGAACTGGTTGTACATTATAGTATGCACAAAATTTCTTATCTTTCACCAATAATTTCATCTATACCGACTCTTCCTTAGAATAATAGATATTTTACTTAAGATCATATAACTATTAAAACGTTTTTCCTCTAGAGAAATCTTTTTAATAATAATTTTTGAATCTCTAAATGTTCACATTTAAACTGAGGGTAATTATTATACGTGTTAGAACAATATATGTAGAAAGAGAATTTAGTCCGTTAATTATATGAATATTAAACCTTTAGGGTTTGTTCAAAAAATCTCAAAAAAGAATAAACCTAACCATACAATTAAATGTATTCCACAGAAATATACAACCCAGTAATTTTAAATCCAAAATTAGTTTAATCTGAGCATAAATCTACCAATCGATATATATGTAGAAACACCAGTAACAAGACCAACTTTTCAAAAGCTGTACTGTTTCCGTTCACTCTGATATTAATTAAACGCTTATTTTACGGAAAATGAAGGTCCAATAGAGACAAGGGGATGTATAGGTTTATGCACTATATTAGAGATAACAACTCTTTAAGTCTAAAAGTTCCCCATTTTTCATTTTTAATTGAAACGTTTGCAGAAAAACCAGTAACAAGACCAATTTTTTAAAAGTCGTACTGTTTCTTTTTTCTCTGATATCTATTAAACACTTATTGCGCGGAAAATGAAGGTTCAATAAAGACAAGGAGGTGTATAGGTTTATGCACTATATTAAAGATAAAAACCCATCAATTTTTAAAGTTCCGCATCTTCATTTTAAATTGAAATGTTTTACTTTAGCTATTTTACTAATTAGCAAATAATGTGTATAACTTTTTTGCTACTTTCCTTTTTAAATGTTTTAAGTAAGACATGTTAACAGTGTAACATTATAACAAATGTGTGTTTACACTACTTATACTCGTAAAGCATTCAGTCTGATTGGTTGCCAAAACCCATTGTGATAACCAATCAGGGAACAGCCAGCTTCACACACCCACTCCAAGCAAAGGCGGGAGAATATAAATATCTTACGAAAAGTCCGATTCAACACCGCCTCTGATGAAGAAGTCATTATAGACTTTGAAACGCGTCAGGCTACCCGGGTGTTGAATCTGGCTGTTCCAATACGCTGTGTACTTCTCGGTTCTACTGTGGTGTCCCGCGGGCACTGAGTTCCGACTGTACTCTGATTTTCATCTTTTATTCGCTTTTTCTATACCTCATGTGTGTGAGGACAGACTTGTGAGTACTATTTTTATCTTAATAAATATACCACTGCTTCTACGGTATCACACTATGTTTGGTCTCCTTCTTCATTCCTAATTACACATACGGGAGTTTCTGTGGAAGGTGAACCAATCGTGTGAAGGGAGAAGAAGCAGGGTAACGCTGATTGGCACTGAGGAAAAGTGAAGAAACCGACTGAATCGGAAGGAATCTTGTTCCATACCTGGCTTGCTTAAACATCTATCACTTACCTCATATGATTGAGGACACAGAAGTAAGTGTACTGTGAGACCGCTTAAGGATTCCGCATTAGAAGTGCCACTGATATATTCTTGTTCTAAATATTGTTCAAAATACTGCTGAATATCGCATAGATTGTATGGACGATATATACTTTGGAATGAAACTTTATATATGAACTCCTTGTATTTAGAATGTTTTCATAGGCTTCATTTTATACACTGCATACCAGTCGAAATTATTGGTCCCATTGAAATAAGTGTAAATTAAATATCGTAATACAACAGGGTTTAGCGCTGTAGAATTTACTAAATCTTCTCCTCGTGTATATATATATATATATATATATATATATATACCTGTATATATTTATATAGAAATGTAGGTATAGATATATATTTTTTACAAAAAAAATAATAATAGTGCTGTAGGTCTTCCACAGTGTATGGTTAACACAAGAGTGATAAGTGTTATTTTTCTTTTTAAATGCACGCCGCCATTCAACGTAATACGAGAGCTAACCTGCCCGTATTAAAATTTTACTTTAAAGGAACACTGAACCCAAATTTTTTCTTTCGTGATTCAGATAGAGCATGCAATTTTAAGCAACTTTCTAATGTACTCCTAATTATCAATTTTTCTTCGATCTCTTGCTATCTTTATTTGAAAAAGAGGGCATCTAAGCTTTTTTTGGTTCCGAACTATCAACAGCACTTTTTTATTGGTGGATGAATTTATCCACCAATCAGCAAGGAAAACCCAAGTTGTTCACCAAAAATGGGCCGGCATCTAAACCTACATTCTTGCATTTCAAATAAAGATACCAAGAGAATGAAACAAATTTGATAATAGGAGTAAATTAGAAAGTTGCTTAAAATTTCATGCTCTATCTGAATCACAAAAGAAAAAATTTGGGTTCAGTGTCCCTTTAAGCAATGGTTGTGCACGATCAAAAAACTAATTTTATGCTTACCTGATAAATTGCTTTCTTTTCGGATATGGTGAGTCCACAGGTTCACAATTTACTGTTGGGAATATAACTCCTGGCCAGCAGGAGGAGGCAAAGAGCACCACAGAAAATGTTGTTAAAGGGACATGAAACCCCAAAAATTTCTTTCATGATTTAGGTAGAAGATACAATTTTAAACAACTTTCCAATTTACTTCTATTATCAAATTTGCTTTATTCTCTTGGTATAATTTGTTGAAGGAGCAGCAATGCACTACTGGTTTCTAACTGAACACATGGGTGAGCCAATGACATTCTGTATATATACGCAGCCACCAATCAGCAGCTAGAACCTAGGTTCTTTGCTGCTCCTGAGCTTTCCTAGATAAACCTTTTAGCAAAGGATAACAAAATAATGATGCAAATTAAATAATAGAAGTAAATTGGAAAATTGTTCAAAATTGTATTCTCTATCTAAATCATGAAATAATTTTTTTCGGTTTCATGTCCCTTTAAGTATCACTTCCCTTCCCACAAACCCCAGTCATTCGACCGAAGGAAAATGGAGAAAAAAAGGAGTAACACAAAGTGTAGAGGTGCCTGAGGATTCAGACAAAAATAACTGTCTTGAAATAAAGGGCAGGGCCGTGGACTCGGGAAAGAAAGAAATTTATCAGGTAAGCATAAATTTAGTTTTTTTCCCTAAGATATAGTGAGTCCACGGCTTCATCATTTACTGTTGGGACCCAATACCCAAGCTAGAGGACACAGATGAATAGGGAGGGACAAGACAGGTAGACCTAAACAGAAGGCACCACCGCTTGAAGAACCTTTCTCCTAAAAGAAGCCTCAGCTGAGGCAAAAGAATAAAATTTGGAAAATTTGGAAAAGTATGCAGAGAAGGCCAAGTTGCAGCTTGCAAATCTGTTTCACAGAAGCTTCATTTTTGAAGCCCATAAGAGGAGACAGCACTAGTGGAATGAGCTGTAAATCTCTCAGGAGGCTGCTGGCCAGCAGTCTCATAAGAAAAACAAATTAAACTTCTCAAACAGAGAGAAAGAGAAGAAGCAGTAGCTTTCTGACGTTTACGTTTTCTAGAGAAACAAACAGGGCAGAAGACTGGCGAAAATCCTTAGTCGCCTGTAAATAAAAAATTTAAAGCACGTACAACATCCAAGTTGTGCAACAAACATTCTTTGAAAGAAGAAGGATTAGGACATAGAGAAGGAACCACAATTTCCGGATTAATATTTCGTCCGAAACCCCTGTAGGAAGGAACCCTAACTTAGTACGAAGAACCACCTTATCGGCATGGAAGATAAAATAAGGCGAATCATACTGCAAAGCTGACAGTTCCAAAACTCTCTGAGCAGAAGAGATAAGAAAAAGAAACAAAACCTTCCAAGATAATAACTTAATATCTATGGAAAGCAATGGCTCAAACAGAGCCTGCTGCAAAACATTAAGAACAAGGTTAAGGCTCCAAGGAGGAGCAACAGACTTAAACACAGGCCTGATTCTGACCAAGGCCTGACAAAAAGATTGCACATCTGGCACGTCCGCCAGGCGCTTGTGTAGCAAAATAGATAATGCAGAAATCTGACCTTTCAGAGTACTGACTGACAAACTCTTCTCCAGATCTTCCTGGAGAAAAGACAAAATCCTAGGAATCCTGATCCTACTCTAAGAGTAGCCTTTGGATTCACACCAATAAAGAAATTACGCCATATCTTATGGAAAATCCTTCTAGTAACAGGCTTAAGAGCTTGAAACATGGTCTCAATGACCGACTCAGAAAACCTACGCTAAAACAAAACTAAGCGTTCAATCTCCATGTAGTCAGCTTCAGATAAACGAGATTTGGGTGAAGAAAGGGACCCTGTGTTAGAAGGTCCTTCCTCAGAGGAAATCTCCAAGGTGGGAGAGATGACATCTCCGTTAGGTCTGCATACCAGATTCTGCAAGGCTATGCAGGGGTTATTAGAATCACTGATGCTCTCTCCTGTTTGATATGCCAGCTTTAAGTCCCAAGGGACCGCCAGAACATCTATCAGAGCAGCCTGCGGATCTCTTGACCTTGAACCGTACCTTGGAAGGTTGGCATTTTGCCAAGACGCCATCAGATACAACTCCGGCACCCCCTATTTGAGGGTTAAGATGGAGAACACCTCCGGATGGAGTTCCCACTCCCAGGGATAAAAAAAAGTCTGTCTGCTCAGGAAATCTGCTTCCCAGTTGTCTACTCCTGGAATGTGGATGGCAGATAGACAGCTTTTGTGAGCTTCCACCCACTTTATAATCCGAAAAAACTCTTTCATGGCTAAGGAACTCTGAATTCCTCCCTGGTGGTTGATGTAAGCCACTGAGTTTATGTTGTCTGACTGGAACCTGATAAACTGGGCTAAGGACAGCTGAGGCTAAGCCATCAGAGCATTGTAAATCACTCTCAACTCCAGGATGTTGATGAGGAGAGCAGATTCCTCCCTGCTCCTTTTGCTCCCCTGCCCAGTAGGCTGGCATCCGTGGTCACCATCGGCCTGGAATAACCCCAGAAACCTGTCCTGAGACAGATACTCCTGAGAAAAACTACAGAAAAGGAGTCTCTTAAAGCTGAACCAGATCTATCCTCAGAGAGCTCCAAATGGTCACCGCTCCATTGACTGAGCATGCAAAACTGCAGATCTCTCAAATGAGCCAGAGAAAAGGGATGACGTCCCTGGGACCCTCAGACCAATTACCCCCAGACATTGAGCCACATAAAGAGAAGGGAAAATCAGCAACAGCTGGATTAAAACTAACTTTCTGGTTACAAGATGGCTAAACTATCTACTGATCACTATAACTTGCTGTTGCCTGAACAGTAGACTGTAGAGAGGTAAAAGGAGGAAATCTCTGATTGTCTGACCTCCGTTAGAAATATTCTCATAGAGAATATAATAAAGTCCCCAAAGATTCACCCTTGTAGATGGAATAAGGGAACTCTTTCCTAGATTCAGTTCCCATCCCTGGGAACATAGAAAATAAAAGATCTCTTGAACAAGAATTTGCTTGCAGAAAGGATGAAACCTGAACCATATATCGTCCAGGAGGCAACCCTGCAATTCTCCAAGACCTAAAGAGTCTTTCTAGAATGACAAATCTCAGAAACTTGAGAAAATCCCGGATAATGGGAACAAAAAGATACACATCCTTCAAGTCTATGTTCATCACAAACAGACCCTCTTCAATCAAAGGAGAAGGTATACTACTTTGAAGGACTGTACTTTGCGAAACTTGAGATAAATACCTAGATCATGTTCCCTGACTGGAACTGCAACTCTAACTCCCAGAGAGGTAGGTCCTGAACCCAGTTCAAGAATACCTCTCATCATACCTGGACTGCAGATACTCAAGAAAGGAGAAAAACAGCCCCTGGGAGGAAATCTTAGATTGCTACCCCCTGGACCAAGACTGTTTGGGATTTCAAAAGACTGGACTGTCCCTGCATAAAGAGGGAAAAGAAGACTTTCCTCTAGTCTATTCCGCTTAACGTGTGGTAGAAAAACCTTTTCCACCCCGCAAAGTCAGAGGCCAGATCCAAACAAGGTCTCATCCTTGAAAGAAAGCGCCAAAAGCTTGGGCTTGGAGGAACATTAATATAATCCAAATAAGGCCACGGAAGATACATGCCTTGGTCAAAATGGAGATAGAACCTGCAACTGCAGAGTTATAAAGCCTAGGCTGTGCCACTAAACCACAGGTAGACTGCTCAGCTGACCAATGTTTAAGCCACAACGCCCCTCAGGCTAGCACAGTAAGTCTAAATAGAGAAGGCATTGCTCTAGATAATCCAGAAACCTCCAGCTTCTTATCCATGGATTCGCAGAGGAGCAGCTATCCTCTATAGGAATCAAATTTCTCTGGGCCATAGTAGAAAAACTCCCTTCTACTGAAGGCACCATGCAAATGAATGGAGTCAGTGACAGGAAAATCCTTTAAAGAAGTGGAGACAAGGAGGCCTAGATTTGGAGTTTGGCATTAGCCGTGAAAACCAGCATTAGAGGCTCCTAACGCTGGTTTTAGGGTAACTCCGGTATTTGGAGTCACTCAAAAAAGGGTCTAACGCTCACTTTTCAGCCGCGACTTTTCCATACCGCAGATCCCCTTACGTCATTTGCGTATCCTATCTTTTCAATGGGATCTTTCTAACTCCGGTATTTAGAGTCTTGTCTGAAGTGAGCGTTAGAAATCTAACGACAAAACTCCAGCCGCAGAAAAAAGTCAGTAGTTAAGAGCTTTCTGGGATAACGCCGGTACATAAAGCTCTTAACTACTGTACTCTAAAGTACACTAACACCCATAAACTACCTATGTACCCCTAAACCGAGGTCCCCCCACATCGCCGCCACTCGATTTATTTTTTTTAACCCCTAATCTGCCGACCGCAAAGCGCCGCCAGCTAAGTTATCCCTATGTACCCCTAATCTGCTGCCCCTAACACCGCCGACCCCTGTATTATATTTATTAACCTCTAATCTGCCACCCTCAACGTCGCCTCCACCTGCCTACACTTATTAACCCCTAATCTGCCGACCGGACCGCACCGCTATTATAATAAAGTTATTAACCCCTAATCCGCCTCACTAACCCTATAATAAATAGTATTAACCCCTAATCTGCCCCCCACAACGTCGCCGCCAGCTACCTACAATAATTAACCCCTAATCTGCTGACCGCAAAGCGCCGCCACCTACATTATAGCTATGTACCCCTAATCTGCTGCCCCTAACACCGCCGACCCCTATATTATATTTATTAACCTCTAATCTGCCACCCTCAACGTCGCCTCCACCTGCCTACACTTATTAACCCCTAATCTGCCGACCGGACCGCACCGCTATTATAATAAAGTTATTAACCCCTAATCCGCCTCACTAACCCTATAATAAATAGTATTAACCCCTAATCTGCCCCCCACAACGTCGCCGCCAGCTACCTACAATAATTAACCCCTAATCTGCTGACCGCAAAGCGCCGCCACCTACATTATAGCTATGTACCCCTAATCTGCTGCCCCTAACACCGCCGACCCCTATATTATATTTATTAACCTCTAATCTGCCACCCTCAACGTCGCCTCCACCTGCCTACACTTATTAACCCCTAATCTGCCGACCGGACCGCACCGCTATTATAATAAAGTTATTAACCCCTAATCCGCCTCACTAACCCTATAATAAATAGTATTAACCCCTAATCTGCCCTCCCTAACATCGCCGACACCTAACTTCAAACATTAACCCCTAATCTGCCGACCGGAGCTCAACGCTATTCTAATAAATGTATTAACCCCTAAAGCTAAGTCTAACCCTAACACTAACACCCCCCTAAATTAAATATAATTTTAATCTAACGAAATTAATTAACTCTTATTAAATAAATTATTCCTATTTAAAGCTAAATACTTACCTGTAAAATAAATCCTAATATAGCTACAATATAAATTATAATTACATTGTAGCTATTTTAGGATTAATATTTATTTTACAGGCAACTTTGTAATTATTTTAACCAGGTACAATAGCTATTAAATAGTTAAAAACATACAATACCCCCCCCCAACATTACAACCCACCACCCACATACCCCTAATCTAACCCAAACCCCCCTTAAATAAACCTAACACTAAGCCCCTGTAAAAAAAAAACATACAATACCCCCCCCAACATTACAACCCACCACCCACATACCCCTAATCTAACCCAAACCCCCCTTAAATAAACCTAACACTAAGCCCCTGAAGATCATCCTACCTTGTCTTCACCTCACCAGGTATCACGATCCGTCCTGGCTCCAAAATCTTCATCCAACCCAAGCGGGGGCTAGACATCCATCATCCGGTGGCTGAAGAGGTCCAGAAGAGGCTCCAAAGTCTTCATCCTATCCGGGAAGAAGAGTAGATCCGGACCGGCAACCATCATCTTCCAAGTGGCATCTTCTATCTTCATCCGATGAGGACCGGCTCCATCCTGAAGACCTCCGACGCGGACCCATCTTCATCCGGCGACGTCCAACTGAAGAATGACGGTTCCTTTAAGGGACGTCATCCAAGATGGCATCCCTCGAATTCCGATTGGCTGATAGGATTCTATCAGCCAATCGGAATTAAGGTAGGAATATTCTGATTGGCTGATGGAATCAGCCAATCAGAATCAAGTTCAATCCGATTGGCTGATCCAATCAGCCAATCAGATTGAGCTCGCATTCTATTGGCTGATCGGAACAGCCAATAGAATGCAAGCTCAATCTGATTGGCTGATTGGATCAGCCAATCGGATTGAACTTGATTCTGATTGGCTGATTCCATCAGCCAATCAGAATATTCCTACCTTAATTCCGATTGGCTGATAGGATTCTATCAGCCAATCGGAATTCGAGGGACGCCATCTTGGATGACGTCCCTTAAAGGAACCGTCATTCTTCAGTTGGACGTCGCCGGATGAAGATGGGTCCGCGTCGGAGGTCTTCAGGATGGAGCCGGTCCTCATCGGATGAAGATAGAAGATGCCGCTTGGAAGATGATGGTTGCCGGTCCGGATCTACTCTTCTTCCCGGATAGGATGAAGACTTTGGAGCCTCTTCTGGACCTCTTCAGCCACCGGATGATGGATGTCTAGCCCCCGCTTGGGTTGGATGAAGATTTTGGAGCCAGGACGGATCGGTGATACCTGGTGAGGTGAAGACAAGGTAGGATGATCTTCAGGGGCTTAGTGTTAGGTTTATTTAAAAGGGGTTTGGGTTAGATTAGTGGTATGTGGGTGGTGGGTTGTAATGTTGGGGGGGGTATTGTATGTTTTTTTTTTACAGGAAAAAGAGCTGAACTTTTTGGGGCATGCCCCGCAAAGGGCCCTGTTCAGTGCTGGTAAGGTAAAAGAGCTTTGAACTTTAGTAATTTAGAATAGGGTAGGGCATTTTTTATTTTGGGGGTCTTTGTTATTTTATTAGGGGGCTTAGAGTAGGTGTAATTATTTTAAAATTGTTGTAATATTTTTCTTATGTTTGTAAATATTTTTTTATTTTTTGTAACTTAGTTCTTTTTTATTTTTTGTACTTTAGTTAGTTTATTTCATTGTAGTTATTTGTACATATTGTATTTAATTAATTTATTGATAGTGTAGTGTTAGGTTTAATTGTAGGTAATTGTAGGTATTTTATTTAATTAATTTAATGATAGTATAGTGTTAGGTTTAATTGTAACTTAGGTTAGGATTTATTTTACAGGTAATTTTGTTATTATTTTAACTAGGTAACTATTAAATAGTTCTTAACTATTTAATAGCTATTGTACCTGGTTAAAATAATTACAAAGTTGCCTGTAAAATAAATATTAATCCTAAAATAGCTACAATGTAATTATAATTTATATTGTAGCTATATTAGGATTTATTTTACAGGTAAGTATTTAGCTTTAAATAGGAATAATTTATTTAATAAGAGTTAATTAATTTCGTTAGATTAAAATTATATTTAATTTAGGGGGGTGTTAGTGTTAGGGTTAGACTTAGCTTTAGGGGTTAATACATTTATTAGAATAGAGGTGAGCTCCGGTCGGCAGATTAGGGGTTAATAAGTGTAGGCAGGTGGAGGCGACGTTGTGGGGAGCAGATTAGGGGTTAATAAATATAACATAGGGGTCGGCGGTGATAGGGGCAGCAGATTAGGGGTACATAGGGATAATGTAAGTAGCGGCGGTTTACGGAGCGGCAGATTAGGGGTTAAAAATAATATGCAGGGGTCAGCGATAGCGGGGGCGGCAGATTAGGGGTTAATAAGTGTAAGGTTAGGGGTGTTTAGACTCGGGGTACATGTTAGAGTGTTAGGTGCAGACATAGGAAGTGTTTACGCATAGCAAACAATGGGGCTGCGTTAGGAGCTGAACGCGGCTTTTTTGCAGGTGTTAGGTTTTTTTTCAGCTCAAACAGCCCCATTGTTTCCTATGGGGGAATCGTGCACGAGCACGTTTTTGAGGCTGGCCGCGTCCGTAAGCAACTCTGGTATCGAGAGTTGAAGCTGCGTTAAAAATGCTCTACGCATTCTGTGGACTCTCAATACCAGAGTTATTTTTATGGTGCGGCCAGAAAAAAGCCGGCGTTAGCTACGCGGGTCGTTACCGACAAAACTCTAAATCTAGCCGGGAGAAAGGTATCTCTAGCTTCTCCTATTCCTGGCAAAATTTCATAGTATGCCTAGAAACACTTCCTCAAAGGAAGGAACATCACAGAGATGATAAGTGTACTAAACTTCCAAGGGTTGACAACAACAAGGATATCGATGTCGTCCAAGTAGCCAAAAACCTCCTTTAACAATACATGAGTTGTTCAAACATATATCTGAAGGAGATGACTTTAGCATCAGATGAAAGAATTAAACTGTCCAAACCTGAGATTTCACCCACAGAAACTACCGGTGAAATCTCCTCACCACACTCAGGAGAGAGAGCAAGCTGCGTAGCAGAATGTGGAGCAGAAACCTTACTATCTGAAATTTTAAATATCTTCTTGCATATTCCCTGTATGTAAGAAAAAACAGGCAAAGCCGCAGATATCGCAGAGGATACCTGAGCTGCAAAATCTGTAAGCAAACATACTCCTCCAGGAGAATTAGAGGAACCGCAGGGCACTGCATGTGACGCCAAAGAGGCTTGGGACATATAAGGAGAGAGCTGTGGCACTGCCTGAACAGCATCATCATGGGAGACATAAGGCTCAGATTGATCTGTACAAGCAATAGCTTTAGCTAACAAGGTGGTACAGAAAAACATAATTTATGCTTACCTGATAAATTCCTTTCTTCTGTAGTGTGATCAGTCCACGGGTCATCATTACTTGTGGGATATTAACTGCTCCCCTACAGGAAGTGCAAGAGGATTCACCCAGCAGAGTTGCTATATAGCTCCTCCCCTCTACGTCACCTCCAGTCATTCGACCAAGGACCAACGAGAAAGGAGAAGCCAAGGGTGTAGTGGTGACTGGAGTATAATTTAAAAAATATTTACCTGCCTTAAAAAACAGGGCGGGCCGTGGACTGATCACACTACAGAAGAAAGGAATTTATCAGGTAAGCATAAATTATGTTTTCTTCTGTTAAGTGTGATCAGTCCACGGGTCATCATTACTTGTGGGATACCAATACCAAAGCAAAAGTACACGGATGACGGGAGGGATAGGCAGGCTCTTTATACAGAAGGAACCACTGCCTGAAGAACCTTTCTCCCAAAAATAGCCTCCGAGGAAGCAAAAGTGTCAAATTTGTAAAATTTGGAAAAAGTATGAAGCGAAGACCAAGTTGCAGCCTTGCAAATCTGTTCAACAGAGGCCTCATTCTTAAAGGCCCAAGTGGAAGCCACAGCTCTAGTGGAATGAGCTGTAATTCTTTCAGGAGGCTGCTGTCCAGCAGTCTCATAAGCTAAACGAATTATGCTACGAAGCCAAAAAGAGAGAGAGGTAGCAGAAGCTTTTTGACCTCTCCTCTGACCAGAGTAAACGACAAACAGGGAAGACGTTTGTCGAAAATCTTTAGTTGCCTGTAAATAAAATTTAAGGGCACGAACTACATCCAGATTGTGCAAAAGACGTTCCTTCCTCGAAGAAGGATTTGGGCACAAGGATGGAACAACAATCTCCTGAATGATATTCCTGTTAGTGACTACCTTAGGTAAGAACCCAGGCTTAGTACGCAGAACTACCTTATCCGAGTGAAAAATCAAATAAGGAGAATCACAATGTAAGGCTGATAACTCAGAGACTCTTCGAGCCGAGGAAATAGCCATTAAAAATAGAACTTTCCAAGATAACAACTTTATATCAATGGAATGAAGGGGTTCAAACGGAACACCCTGTAAAACGTTAAGAACAAGGTTTAAACTCCATGGTGGAGCCACAGCTTTAAACACAGGTTTAATCCTGGCCAAAGCCTGACAAAAAGCCTGAACGTCTGGAACTTCTGACAGACGCTTGTGTAACAGAATGGACAGAGCTGAGATCTGTCCCTTTAAGGAACTAGCGGATAACCCCTTTTCTAAACCTTCTTGTAGAAAAGACAATATCCTAGGAATCCTAACCTTACTCCAAGAGTAACCTTTGGATTCGCACCAATATAGGTATTTACGCCATATTTTATGGTAAATCTTTCTGGTGACAGGCTTCCTAGCCTGTATTAAGGTATCAATAACTGACTCAGAAAAACCACGCTTTGATAAGATCAAGCGTTCAATTTCCAAGCAGTCAGCTTCAGAGAAGTTAGATTTTGATGTTTGAAAGGACCCTGAATCAGAAGGTCCTGTTTCAGAGGTAACGACCAAGGTGGACAGAATGACATGTCCACCAGATCTGTATACCAAGTCCTGCGTGGCCATGCAGGCGCTATTAGAATCACTGATGCTTTCTCCTGTTTGATTCTGGCAATCAATCGAGGAAGCATCGGGAAAGGTGGAAACACATGAGCCATCCTGAAGGTCCATGGTGCTGTCAAGGCATCTATCAGGACCGCTCCCGGATCCCTGGATCTGGACCCGTAGCGCGGAAGCTTGGCGTTCTGTCGAGACGCCATGAGATCTATCTCTGGTTTGCCCCAACGTCGAAGTATTTGGGCAAAGACCTCTGGATGAAGTTCCCACTCCCCCGGATGAAAAGTCTGACGACTTAAGAAATCCGCCTCCCAGTTCTCCACTCCCGGGATGTGGATTGCAGACAGGTGGCAAGAGTGAGACTCTGCCCAGCGAATTATCTTCGATACTTCCATCATTGCTAGGGAGCTTCTTGTCCCTCCCTGATGGTTGATATAAGCTACAGTCGTGATGTTGTCCGACTGGAACCTGATGAACCCCCGAGTTGCTAACTGGGGCCAAGCCAGAAGAGCATTGAGGACTGCTCTCAATTCCAGAATGTTTATTGGAAGAAGACTCTCCTCCTGATTCCATAGTCCCTGAGCCTTCAGAGAATTCCAGACAGCGCCCCAACCTAGTAGGCTGGCGTCTGTTGTTACAATTGACCAGTCTGGCCTGCTGAATGGCATTCCCCTGGACAGATGTGGCCGATAAAGCCACCATAGAAGAGAATTTCTGGTCTCTTGAATGGAATGAAGGACACGGCATGCACTTTGAAGTTTTGTTAACCTGTCCTCTGTCAGGTAAATCTTCATTTCTACAGAATCTATCAGAGTCCCCAGGAAGGGAACTCTTGTGAGTGGAAAGAGAGAACTTTTCTCTTCGTTCACTTTCCATCCATGCGACCTTAGAAATGCCAGTACTATCTCTGTATGAGATTTGGCAGTTTGAAAGCTTGAAGCTTGTATCAGTATGTCGTCTAAGTACGGAGCTACTGAAATTCCTCGCGGTCTTAGTACCGCCAGAAGAGTGCCCAGAACCTTTGTGAAGATTCTTGGAGCCGTAGCCAGTCCGAATGGAAGAGCTACAAACTGGTAATGCCTGTCTAAAAAGGCAAACCTTAGATACCGGTAATGACTTCTGTGAATCGGTATGTGAAGGTAAGCATCCTTTAAATCCACTGTGGTCAAGTACTGACCCTCTTGGATCATGGGCAAAATTGTTCGAATAGTTTCCATCTTGAACGATGGAACTCTTAGGAATTTGTTTAGGATCTTTAAATCCAAGATTGGCCTGAAGGTTCCCTCTTTTTTGGGAACTACAAACAGATTTGAGTAAAACCCTTGTCCTTGTTCCAACCGCGGAACTGGATGGATCACTCCCATTAATAAAAGATCTTGTACGCAGCGTAGAAACGCTTCCTTCTTTGTTAGGTTTGTTGACAACCTTGACAGATGAAATCTCCCTCTTGGGGGAGAGGATTTGAAGTCCAGAAGGTATCCCTGAGATATGATCTCTAACGCCCAGGGATCCTGAACATCTCTTGCCCAAGCCTGGGCGAAGAGGGAAAGTCTGCCCCCCACTAGATCCGGTCCCGGATCGGGGGCCCTCAATTCATGCTGTCTTAGGGGCAGCAGCAGGTTTTCTGGCCTGTTTGCCCCTGTTCCAGGACTGGTTAGGTTTCCAGCCTTGTCTGTAGCGAGCAACAGCTCCTTCCTGTTTTGGTGCAGAGGAAGTTGATGCTGCTCCTGCTTTGAAATTACGAAAGGAACGAAAATTGGACTGTCTAGCCTTGGCTTTGGCCTTGTCCTGAGGCAGGGCATGACCTTTACCTCCTGTAATGTCATCAATAATCTCTTTCAAGCCGGGCCCGAATAAGGTCTGCCCTTTGAAAGGAATATTAAGCAATTTAGATTTAGACGTAACATCAGCTGACCAGGATTTTAGCCACAGAGCTCTGCGTGCCTGAATGGCGAATCCTGAATTTTTAGCCGCAAGTTTAGTTAAATGTACTACGGCATCTGAAATAAATGAATTAGCTAACTTAAGGAATTTAAGTTTGTGTGTGATGTCATCTAGTGTGGATGATTGAAGTGTCTCTTCCAGAGACTCAAACCAAAATGCTGCTGCAGCCGTGACAGGCGCAATACATGCAAGAGGTTGCAATATAAACCCTTGTTGAACAAACATTTTCTTAAGGTAACCCTCTAATTTTTTATCCATTGGATCTGAAAAAGCACAGCTATCCTCCACTGGGATAGTGGTACGCTTAGCTAAAGTAGAAACTGCTCCCTCCACCTTAGGGACCATTTGCCATAAGTCCCGTGTGGCGGCGTCTATTGGAAACATTTTTCTGAATATAGGAGGGGGTGAGAAAGGCACACCGGGTCTATCCCACTCCTTAGTAACAATGTCAGTAAGTCTCTTAGGTATAGGAAAAACGTCAGTACTCGTCGGTACCGCAAAAACATAATTTATGCTTACCTGATAAATTCCTTTCTTCTGTTGTGTGATCAGTCCACGGGTCATCATTACTTCTGGGATATAACTCCTCCCCAACAGGAAATGCAAGAGGATTCACCCAGCAGAGCTGCATATAGCTCCTCCCCTCTACGTCACTCCCAGTCATTCGACCAAGAATCAACGAGAAAGGAGAAACCAAGGGTGAAGTGGTGACTGGAGTATAATTTAAAAGATATTTACCTGCCTTAAAACAGGGCGGGCCGTGGACTGATCACACAACAGAAGAAAGGAATTTATCAGGTAAGCATAAATTATGTTTTCTTCTGTTATGTGTGATCAGTCCACGGGTCATCATTACTTCTGGGATACCAATACCAAAGCAAAAGTACACGGATGACGGGAGGGATAGGCAGGCTCATTATACAGAAGGAACCACTGCCTGAAGAACCTTTCTCCCAAAAATAGCCTCCGAAGAAGCAAAAGTGTCAAATTTGTAAAATTTGGAAAAAGTATGAAGCGAAGACCAAGTTGCAGCCTTGCAAATCTGTTCAACAGAGGCCTCATTCTTAAAGGCCCAAGTGGAAGCCACAGCTCTAGTAGAATGAGCTGTAATTCTTTCAGGAGGCTGCTGTCCAGCAGTCTCATAGGCTAAACGAATTATGCTACGAAGCCAGAAGGAGAGAGAGGTAGCCGAAGCCTTATGACCTCTCCTCTGACCAGAGTACACGACAAACAGGGAAGACGTTTGTCGAAAATCCTTAGTTACCTGCAAGTAGAACTTGAGGGCACGAACTACATCCAGATTGTGTAGAAGACGTTCCTTCTTTGAAGAAGGATTTGGACACAAGGATGGAACAACAATCTCTTGATTGATATTCCTGTTAGTGACTACCTTAGGTAAGAACCCAGGTTTAGTACGCAGAACTACCTTGTCTGAGTGAAAAATCAGATAAGGAGAATCACAATGTAAGGCTGATAACTCAGAGACTCTTCGAGCCGAGGAAATAGCCATTAAAAACAGAACTTTCCAAGATAACAATTTTATATCAATGGAATGAAGGGGTTCAAACGGAACACCCTGTAAAACGTTAAGAACTAAGTTTAAACTCCATGGCGGAGCAACAGCTTTAAACACAGGCTTGATCCTAGCTAAAGCCTGACAAAAGGCCTGGACGTCTGGATTTTCTGACAGACGCCTGTGTAACAAGATGGACAGAGCTGAGATCTGTCCCTTTAATGAGCTAGCCGATAAACCCTTTTCTAAACCTTCTTGTAGAAAGGACAATATCCTAGGAATCCTAACCTTACTCCAGGAGTAACCTTTGGATTCGCACCAGTATAGGTATTTACGCCATATCTTATGGTAAATCCTTCTGGTAACAGGCTTCCTAGCCTGTATCAGGGTATCAATAACCGACTCAGAAAAACCACGTTTTGATAAAATCAAGCGTTCAATTTCCAAGCAGTCAGCTTCAGAGAAGTTAGATTTTGATGTTTGAATGGACCCTGTATCAGAAGGTCCTGTCTTAGAGGTAGAGACCAAGGCGGACAGGATGACATGTCCACTAGATCTGCATACCAAGTCCTGCGTGGCCATGCAGGCGCTATTAGAATCACTGATGCTCTCTCCTGTTTGATTTTGGCAATCAATCGAGGAAGCAGCGGGAAGGGTGGAAACACATAAGCCATCCCGAAGTTCCAAGGTGCTGTCAAGGCATCTATCAGAACCGCTCCCGGATCCCTGGATCTGGACCCGTAGCGAGGAAGTTTGGCGTTCTGGCGAGACGCCATGAGATCTATCTCTGGTTTGCCCCAACGTCGAAGTATTTGGGCAAAGACCTCCGGATGAAGTTCCCACTCCCCCGGATGAAAAGTCTGGCGACTCAAGAAATCCGCCTCCCAGTTCTCCACTCCCGGGATGTGGATTGCTGACAGGTGGCAAGAGTGAGACTCTGCCCAGCGAATTATCTTTGATACTTCCATCATTGCTAGGGAGCTTCTTGTCCCTCCTTGATGGTTGATGTAAGCTACAGTCGTGATGTTGTCCGACTGAAACCTGATGAACCCCCGAGTTTTTAACTGGGGCCAAGCCAGAAGGGCATGGAGAACTGCTCTTAATTCCAGAATGTTTATTGGCAGGAGACTTTCCTCCTGATTCCATTGTCCCTGAGCCTTCAGAGACTTCCAGACAGCGCCCCAACCTAGTAGGCTGGCGTCTGTTGTTACAATTGTCCAGTCCGGCCTGCTGAATGGCATCCCCCTGGACAGATGTGGCCGAGAAAGCCACCATAGAAGAGAGTTTCTGGTCTCTTGATCCAGATTCAGAGTAGGGGACAAGTCTGAGTAATCCCCATTCCACTGACTCAGCATGCACAATTGCAGCGGTCTGAGATGTAGACGTGCAAAGGGTACTATGTCCATTGCTGCTACCATTAAGCCGATCACCTCCATGCATTGAGCTACTGACGGGAGTTGAATGGAATGAAGGACACGGCATGCATTTAGAAGCTTTGTTAATCTGTCTTCTGTCAGATAAATCTTCATTTCTACAGAATCTATAAGAGTCCCCAAGAATGGAACTCTTGTGAGAGGAAAAAGAGAACTCTTCTTTTCGTTCACTTTCCATCCATGCGACCTTAGAAATGCCAGAACTAACTCTGTATGAGACTTGGCAGTTTGAAAGCTTGAAGCTTGTATCAGAATGTCGTCTAGGTACGGAGCTACCGAAATTCCTCGCGGTCTTAGTACCGCCAGAAGGGCACCCAGAACCTTTGTGAAGATTCTTG
The DNA here is from genome assembly GCF_027579735.1 of Bombina bombina. Taxonomy (NCBI): domain Eukaryota; kingdom Metazoa; phylum Chordata; class Amphibia; order Anura; family Bombinatoridae; genus Bombina; species Bombina bombina. The sequence goes on along the minus strand of NC_069501.1, from coordinate 449,438,505 downwards.
GAGCCGTAGCCAATCCGAATGGAAGAGCTACAAACTGGTAATGCCTGTCTAAGAAGGCAAACCTTAGATACCGGTAATGATCTTTGTGAATCGGTATGTGAAGGTAAGCATCCTTTAAATCCACTGTGGTCATGTACTGACCCTTTTGGATCATGGGTAAGATTGTCCGAATAGTTTCCATTTTGAACGATGGAACTCTTAGGAATTTGTTTAGGATCTTTAAATCCAAGATTGGCCTGAAAGTTCCCTCTTTTTTGGGAACCACAAACAGGTTTGAGTAAAACCCTTGTCCTTGTTCCGACCGCGGAACCGGATGGATCACTCCCATTAATAACAGATCTTGTACACAGCGTAGAAACGCTTCTTTCTTTATCTGGTTTGTTGACAACCTTGACAGATGAAATCTCCCTCTTGGGGGAGAGAATTTGAAGTCTAGAAGGTATCCCTGAGATATGATCTCTAGCGCCCAGGGATCCTGAACATCTCTTGCCCAAGCCTGGGCGAAGAGAGAGAGTCTGCCCCCCACTAGATCCGGTCCCGGATCGGGGGCCCTCGGTTCATGCTGTCTTTGGGGCAGCAGCAGGTTTCCTGGCCTGCTTGCCCTTGTTCCAGGACTGGTTAGGTTTCCAGCCTTGTCTGTAACGAGCAACAGCTCCTTCCTGTTTTGGTGCAGTGGAAGTTGATGCTGCTCCTGCTTTGAAATTCCGAAAGGGACGAAAATTAGACTGTCTAGCCTTAGCTTTGGCTTTGTCTTGAGGCAGGGCGTGGCCCTTACCTCCTGTAATGTCAGCGATAATTTCTTTCAAACCGGGCCCAAATAAAGTTTGCCCCTTGAAAGGTATATTAAGTAATTTGGACTTAGAAGTTACATCAGCTGACCAGGATTTTAGCCACAGCGCCCTACGTGCCTGAATGGCGAATCCTGAGTTCTTAGCCGTAAGTTTGGTTAAATGTACTACGGCCTCCGAAATGAATGAATTAGCTAGTTTAAGGACTCTAAGCCTGTCCGTAATGTCGTCCAGCGTAGCTGAACTAAGGTTCTCTTCCAGAGACTCAATCCAAAATGCTGCCGCAGCCGTAATCGGCGCGATGCATGCAAGGGGTTGCAATATAAAACCTTGTTGAACAAACATTTTCTTAAGGTAACCCTCTAATTTTTTATCCATTGGATCTGAAAAAGCACAGCTATCCTCCACCGGGATAGTGGTACGCTTAGCTAAAGTAGAAACTGCTCCCTCCACCTTAGGGACCGTTTGCCATAAGTCCCGTGTGGTGGCGTCTATTGGAAACATCTTTCTAAATATTGGAGGGGGTGAGAACGGCACACCGGGTCTATCCCACTCCTTAGTAACAATTTCAGTTAGTCTCTTAGGTATAGGAAAAACGTCAGTACTCGCCGGTACCGCAAAGTATTTATCCAACCTACACAATTTTTCTGGTATTGCAACAGTGTTACAATCATTAAGAGCCGCTAAAACCTCCCCTAATAATACACGGAGGTTCTTCAATTTAAATTTAAAATTTGAAATATCTGAATCCAATCTGTTTGGATCAGAACCATCACCCACAGAATGAAGCTCTCCGTCCTCATGTTCTGCAAGCTGTGACGCAGTATCAGACATGGCCCTAGTATTATCAGCGCACTCTGTTCTCACCCCAGAGTGATCACGCTTGCCTCTTAGTTCTGGTAATTTAGCCAAAACTTCAGTCATAACAGTAGCCATATCTTGTAATGTTATCTGTAATGGCCGCCCAGATGTACTAGGCGCCATAATATCACGCACCTCCCGGGCGGGAGATGCAGGTACTGACACGTGAGGCGAGTTAGTCGGCATAACTCTCCCCTCGCTGTTTGGTGAAATTTGTTCAATTTGTACAGATTGGCTTTTATTTAAAGTAGCATCAATACAGTTAGTACATAAATTTCTATTGGGCTCCACCTTGGCATTGGAACAAATGACACAGATATCTTCCTCTGAATCAGACATGTTTAACACACTAGCAATAAACTTGCAACTTGGTTACAATCTTATTTAACAAAAACGTACTGTGCCTCAAAGAAGCACTAAACGATTAAATGACAGTTGAAATAATGAACTGAAAGACAGTTATAGCATCAATCCTTAAAAACAACACAACTTTTAGCAAAGGTTTGTTCCCATTAGTAAAGTAACAATAATTAAATTACAGAGCAACGTTTTTAATCACAGTCAATATATAAGTCTCACAGCTCTGCTGAGAGAATCTACCTCCCTCCAAAGAAGTTTGAAGACCCCTGAGATCTGTTAGAGATGAACCGGATCATGCAGGAAATACAAGAGTAACTGACTGGAATTTTTTGATGCGTAGCAAAGAGCGCCAAAAACGGCCCCTCCCCCTCACACACAGCAGTGAGAGAGAAACGAAACTGTCACAATTAAAACAAGCAACTGCCAAGTGGAAAATAATGCCCAAATATTTATTCACTCAGTACCTCAGAAAATGCAAACGATTCTACATTCCAGCAAAAACGTTTAACATAATAAATACCTATTAAAAGGTTTAATGTACTTTTAACAGAGTAATTCCGGTGAAATACCATCCCCAGAATACTGAAGTGTAGAGTATACATACATGTCATTATAACGGTATGGCAGGATTTTCTCATCAATTCCATTCAGAAAATAAAAACTGCTACATACCTCAATGCAGATTCATCTGCCCGCTGTCCCCTGATCTGAAGCTTTTACCTCCCTCAGATGGCCGAGAAACAGCAATATGATCTTAACTACTCCGGTTAAAATCATAGTAAAAACTCTGGTAGATTCTTCTTCAAACTCTGCCAGAGAGGCAATAACACGCTCCGGTGCTATTGTAAAATAACAAACTTTTGATTGAAGTTATAAAAACTAAGTATAATCACCATAGTCCTCTCACACATCCTATCTAGTTGCTGGGTGCAAGAGAATGACTGGGAGTGACGTAGAGGGGAGGAGCTATATGCAGCTCTGCTGGGTGAATCCTCTTGCATTTCCTGTTGGGGAGGAGTTATATCCCAGAAGTAATGATGACCCGTGGACTGATCACACATAACAGAAGAAATATTTATCCAACCTACACATTTTTTCTGGGATTGCAACTGTGTTACAATCATTCAGAGCCGCTAATACCTCCCCTAGTAACACACGGAGGTTCTCAAGCTTAAATTTAAAATTTGAAATGTCTGAGTCCAGTTTATTTGGATCAGAACCGTCACCCACAGAATGAAGCTCTCCGTCTTCATGTTCTGCAAACTGTGACGCAGTATCAGACATGGCCCTTGCATTATCAGCGCACTCTGTTCTCATCCCAGAGTGATCACGTTTACCTCTTAGTTCTGGTAGTTTAGCCAAAACTTCAGTCATAACAGTAGCCATATCTTGTAATGTGATTTGTAATGGCCGCCCAGATGCACTCGGCGCTACAATATCACGCACCTCCTGAGCGGGAGATGCAGGTACTGACACGTGAGGCGAGTTAGTCGGCATAACTCTCCCCTCGTTGTTTGGTGAAATATGTTCAATTTGTACAGATTGACTATTTTTTAAAGTAGCATCAATACATTTAGTACATAAATTTCTATTGGGCTCCACTTTGGCATTAACACATATAGCACAGATATCTTCCTCTGAATCAGACATGTTTAACACACTAGCAAATAAACAGCAACTTGGAAATACTTTTCAAAGTAATTTACAAATAATATGAAAACGAACTGTGCCTTTAAGAAGCACAGAAAAATATTATAACAGATAAAATAATTAAGTTATAGCATCAATCTTTGTCAGAATATACAGTTTTAGCAAAGGATTGTTCCCCTCAGCAAATGATAACTAACCCAGGCAGCAGAAAAAAAATACACAAATAAACGTTTTTTATATCACAGTCAATACAATCAGCACAGCTCTGCTGTATGATTACTTCCCTCAAAAAAGACTCTTGAGATCCCTGAACTCTGTAGAGATGAACCGGATCATGCAGGAAGAAAATGAACCTCTGACTGAGTTTTTCTGATGCATAGTGAAAGCACCAAAATGGCCCCTCCCCCACACACATAACAGTGAGAGGGATCAGTGAACTGCTCTAATTTAAATCAAAACTATTGCCAAGTGGAAAAAAAGTGCCCAAAACATTTTTTCACCCAGTACCTCAGAGAAAAAAACGTTTTTACATGCCAGCAAAAAAACATTTTACCTCAATAATTAATTGTCATTTAAAACCTATTGCAAGTCCCTGCAAAATAGGTTAAGTCTATGTATACAGTTTAAAAGCCAGAGAAGTACCATTTCCCAGAAAACTGAAGTGTAAAATATACATACATGACAGCCTGATATCAGCTACATCTACTGCATTCAAGGCTGAGTTTACATTATAACGGTATGGCAGGATTTTCTCATCAATTCCATGTCAGAAAATAATAAACTGCTACATACCTCTTTGCAGATTAATCTGCCTGCTGTCCCCTGATCTGAAGTTTACCTCACTCCTCAGATGGCCGAGAAACAGCAATATGATCTTAACTACTCCGGCTAAAATCATAGAAAAACTCAGGTAGATTCTTCTTCAAATTCTACCAGAGAAGGAATAACACACTCCGGTGCTATTATAAAATAACAAACTTTTGATTGAAGATATAAAAACTAAATATATCACCATAGTCCTCTCACACATCCTATCTAGTCGTTGGGTGCAAGAGAATGACTGGAGATGACGTAGAGGGGAGGAGCTATATAGCAACTCTGCTGGGTGAATCCTCTTGCACTTCCTGTAGGGGAGCAGTTAATATCCCACAAGTAATGATGACCCGTGGACTGATCACACTTAACAGAAGAAACAGACATCTTAAACTGTCTAAACTTATTCTTAGAGGCATCCAATAAAGAATATCTTAATTTAAAAGATATATTCTAATTAAGAGGAACAGTTGACCTTAATAAAAACAATATGTTCCTCATCCCAACAAATATTTCTTCCTAGGAACAGAGCACTATTCCAACCCAGAACATAAGCCTCTTATTTAAGAAATTAGGTAACTCAGAAACCATTCTACTTAAATATTTGAGGTACAAAATAAACAATTTTATTTTCCAAAAACTTTACTAATAAGTACCAGCATGTAAGCATACTGCAAACAAAGCTCATTGCAAATAAGACAAGGAAGAGAAAAATCCCATTTTGTCTTAAACAGAAAAATAACTTAGCATGGGACATATCATAACTCTCCCCATTAAAGACATTCGTTTGCTTTAAATTATTAGAAGCAGACAGAACAATAACTCTGTTCCGTTCTCCTGCCGGAGAACGAGGAGGAGTTAAATATACAGGCTCAGCCACCTCCAAAAATGGCGCTGCTCCATTATTGAGAAGGAGACATGGCCAAAAATCGGCATGGAATGGAAGCTTCATTCCGTCGACTAACTCTCCTCTATTATGAGGAAAATGTACACTTGTACCCTCGTGCAGCTTCCTCTATGCACTTTTCGAAAAAGCGGAGACAAACTGAACATCTGCGCAGTCCCTTAGAAATGGCGCCATTCATGCTCTCCTAACAGTCCCCTGACATAGTTCAATTTACAGACAATTAAATGTGCTAACGGGGCTGCCAAAAATACAAAGGTCTTGCATATCCAAAACACAGAAATTATAATGAAAAGTTCTAATCATTAAATTTTAGATCTGAGTCCCATAGATGGTTAACCCCTACCTTGCTGTGAAGGAGGTTAACCCCCTAAGTCTCCAAGTCTCATGCATTAATGTGCCTGCCCACTGCCTCAACCATCCATAATGAATTTGTCCCACCTAAAAAGCAGAGGGTCATTAACCGCTTCAGACAAAAGGCACTTACCTGCATTCTAGCTGTCCAGCAGTCAGACGACTCACAAAGTATGGATAAAATAAAATCTTGATTGAAGTATCAGACACCAAAACTTCACCTACTCCTTGCACCGAAGGCAAAGAGAATGACTGGGGTTTGTGGGAAGGGAAGTGATACTTAACAGCTTTGCTGTAGTGCTCTTTGCCTCCTCCTGCTGGCCAGGAGGGAGTGATTATCCCAACAGTAAATGATGAAGCCATGGACTAACCATATCTTAGGAAATAAATAATATTTTGTGTGATACTTGTAATCAGGCCCTTTTTCAGGGATGTGCTGACAGTGATAGAATGCTACCAAGGACAAGAGATTTGGATTTAATCCACTATGGGAGTATATACACACTGGAACACTATAATTTACTAGTCAGGAGGAAAAAAAAGTTTTTACTGCACTCAATATTAAAGCAGGAGTGTGAACAAATTTTTAAAAACTACTTGTCCAAGAGACTTAAAGTGAATGTCAAGTTAAACAGATTACATAAAGTGAAACGATAGCAGTTTAAAAAATGAATGAGAGTTTCATTCATGAAATCTTTAGGATATACATATCTTCAGAGCTATTTCACTATAAACGCTACACGGATAATAGCTGAAGCTCCGGGCGCCATTTTCAGCATTTGATTGACAGATGATTCATCTGCAATCAACTAATCGTTGTTGTCCCCCCCCCAGGCAGTGACGTTTATGCAAAGAGGCTGAACACCCCAGGGGGAAACAAAGATTGCTTAAAATGGCGACCGGAGCTTCAGCTATATCCGTGTAGCGTTTATATTGAAATAGCTCTGAAGATAAGTATATTCTAACGATTGCATGAATGATACTCTCATTCATTTTTTAACTGCTATCGTTTCACTTTATGTAATCTGTTTAACTTGACATTCACTTTAAGCGGGAGCCCAATCTACTTGTCCCTTCATGACAATCTAAAGGTCCAGATTTGCAAAATAATTGTAACCAAAATTATTTAAATAAGGTTTTTTCTTTATAAAAACTTAGGAGACAGACCTAACAATACTTTAATGCAATCAACAAATGCAAGTAGGTAGTGAGATTAAACAGAACAGATTTCAGTCACATACATGGTTATTTACCCATACGTGCGCACAGTCCCTTACACGGTCATTTACCCATACGTGGTCATTTACCCATGCAAGCACACATTTACCCATACATGCTCACAGTCATTACCCATACAAGCACACATTTACCCATACGTGCTCACAGTCATTATCCATGCAAGCACACATTATATTTTATGCATACACATATTGTACGTGGAAAAGAGAGAGAGATTTTTACAAAATCTAGGTATGTATTTGTTCTGAGATGTGAGACAAATTGTAATGGCATATTCTTTAGCTTTTCTATGAAAAGGTTAAATAAAAATAAACAAATCTTAAAAACAGAAGAGCGTGTTTCATGGTTTTCTTGAACAAAAAGCTCAAGAATGCTGTACAGCCATGTCCAGATTATTGCATTACATAACCTACCCAGATTCATACAGTATCAAATAACTGGGTACCAGGAGAGCTGTTTGAAAGCTCCATTACATAATTATCTGCGTCACCTCGGTGTCTGTTAAATGGGAACATAGAGATCTGCAGAAATGCTGTCATTTTTAGTGTTTCCAAGTCCTTGCATTGTTTGTCTGCAGAGGACTTGGAGATCTGCTAAAATGCTATCTAAAGAGTTTGTGGGTCTCCACAGAATACAAAAGCCTGAAACCTCACATTCTCGTGTGTGCACAAGACTCCAACCCCTACCTCTGGCATTATTAAACCAGAGTAAAGAAAATGGAGGGAAGTTGGATGAATGCGTCTTAGGGAACTGAATCAAGATATGGACATTACAACATGCTAGATTTAAATTTCATTTACCTTGGCTCACCATGATAGAACTTACCAACTAATACAATAAGGGAGTAAAATAAAAATAAAAGCTGAGAATCAGTGGCGTCACTAGGGGGGGGGCGCACCCGGGTGACACCCTCCAGGGGGTGACACCAAAAAAAAATCAAAAAAAAAATTTTTTTTTTTTATTTTTTTTTTTTTTAATTTTATTGAAATTCAAAGAAATACAATGTTGAGATGCATAGATTATTTTATTAGAGGCTGGAATTTGTGAACATTAGTGGGACTTGGGAAGTTGTAGACACACAATTTTTTTGCCCCTTGAGCCAGTGCTGCAATTTCAACAAATAGTTTTCCCGGCTGCTTTTGCTTGTTTGTACTTTGCTCCTCCCCTGCCCAATTTCACTATGAATGTTGTGGGTGTGCCGTGGGGCTTGCAAAGTTGCGCTGCTAGCCTAAACCTGCCTGCCTATCTGTGCTCACTGCTCAGTGACATGCGGCCCAGGGCTGTGCACTGACAGACTTGGAACAGAGTCAGAGAGCAGAATTTTCATAGTTTGCGCGCCTAAATCTTTTCTTCAGTGATTTATTTTAGAGTGCTCTGTTTATCTTTCATTTGAAGTTCTGCTGAGCCAGGGAGCAGCTCTAGGCATGAGCTTCCTAATTAATGCAGTGCAGTTTACATATTTTGTATGTGTGTGTCTGAGTTTTTGTGTGTCTCAGTGTTTTTGTGTGTGTGTTTTTGTGTGTGTGTCTGAGTGTGTTTCCGAGTGTTTGTGTGTGCATCTGAGTATGTTTTTAAGTGTGTCTGAGTGTTTGTATGTGTGTTTGCCTGTGTTTTTGTGTTTGTCTGCTTTCTGGGGGAGGGGGGTGACACCATGACTTACCGCACCGGGTGACACCAACCCTAGTGACGCCACTGCTGAGAATACAAGAAAAACTCAAATACTGTTCTAATGCAAAGTGATAAAACTAAAACAGAGTCACTACAAAAATTAACCTAAAAAAGTGCTGATCTGACACATGAAAATCAAAGTCAAGTTTATGCCAGGAGTAAAAATAGTCCAATTTACAAAAAAAAATAAAAAAATCCATAAGGGAATAATACCAAGTCTTTAATTTTGTATTTCAGGTTGTTTTTTTTTTTTTAATAAATAAATCATGCACAATCAGGAAATTAATGTGTCAATGCATAATTCACATATGTAGAAATACACTTACAAGAACTGACGTCTATATAGTGATTGCAACTTCATGTCGAATATCCAGCAGGGGAAAACAGGAAGCATTTCAAGACTCCAGCATCATACAAGACATATAATAAAACTCAAAACAAAAAGCTTTTCCACTTCCTCCCAGCCAGCATATACAGAAGGAAGCAGAGCACGGGGGTAAGATCCAACAAATTTATTAAAGCCAACCAACACAAGTAAAAACAATGAGAAGGGGCAGGAAACACAGTCTTACGCGTTTTGGCTAACTCTTGCCTTACTCATAGACCGATATATCCTGACATCCACCCCCATATATTTAAAGGTACAGACAAAACCCTATTGGAGAAAAAATAATTACGACCTTAAAGGTACAAGCACATAGTTAGCCATTAAGTCAGGTATGAGAAAAATCTTAGCAGGCTATTATAACATTATAGTAAACAAAGGTATCCACCATTTGTCAACAAACTTCAACAGGAGAGCATGGGAATAAAGTTAAAAATCCACTTTATTAGTTACATGTAAAATCGTCAAGCACACAGCATACAGGACTCCAAACAGTTGACGCGTTTCCTGCCTTAACGGCACTTCATCAGAGCTGTTGTACAGGTGTGTTACGTAAACATTTAACCTCTATGGGTCTGTTGTCAAACCAATCAAATCCATTGTAATTTAACTCCTTCATATTAACAACGTTACCATATAGCCAACTTAAACACAATACATACACACTCTTTACAATTTTAAAACATAATCATCACAAAGAGGAAAAAGGTAATAATTAGAATACAGATGTCTACAATTAACGTTATGCGGACTGGAGCTATCTTGGCAACGTTATATCAATTCTAGTAAGCTACTATTAACCCCTTGTATTACGGCACAGTGGTAAAGCAAGGTAGACCACATTTATATTTAAATGTAATAACCTTACAAACAGACAGACAGTGACTCCTCCACTGATCTAACTGTAATTACTAATCTCCTTACTTATAACGTGGGCAAATGATCTAAATGCGACAGTGCAAATAACAAGTAACATTTGTTTAAAAGACAAATACTAATCTTTTCAGATACAAAGTTAATATTGCAAAGTAAGCATCAAGACACTCGACCACACATACAGTAAAAGAAATACTCCAATGATGAAACTTTCAAACATCTAAAAGATTATTGCCAGAAGTTAATAACATCTGCTTCAATATTAAAGCCTAAAGGGATCCTAGTTTTAAGTGTAAAAATGCAAAATGCTTCTCTTTTAGCAAGGAAAGCTTGTAACTCTCCACCCCTTTTAGGGTTTGTAACCTTCTCAATGACACACCATTTGAGGTTTCTAGTTAGACCTTGATGTTGCAGGATAAAATGAGATGCCAGTGCAGAACAATAAGACAAATTATCTATGTCATTGAGGTGCTCTCGTATCCTTTCCCAGACCTCTCTTATGGAACGTCCAACATGTTGGAGTTTACACACGACACCAGATAAGATAAACTACGTGTCGTCCTACAATTAGTGAGAGTATCCAAAACAAATACCTTTTGAGTAATATTATATTGAAAAGTTTTACAAATTAAAGTGTGTGCACAGGCTTAAAATGATGTGCCACCATATCTGTAATGGCCCTTATATGTCAACTAAGTTGATGATCTCTTAGAGTCCTGGTTACACCATGTTATGCTTGGGGCTAGTAGATTACCCAAAGTTTTATTACGTTTACTTACAAACTGACAACCTTTGTTAACAGACTCAGCCAGATCATCATCTCCCAACAAAATAGGAAGATGTTTCTTAATAATTTTACATACTTGGTGATACTGTGCCGAATATGTAGAAACAAAAGTTGTTTTATCTTCCGGTCTTGCAATATCTTTAGAATTATCCTGCAACAAGGATTGTCTATCAACATCCTTTACCTCATTAAAGGCTTTCTCAACAACAGAATTAGAATAGCTTCTTTGAATGAGTCTTACTGTTAGATCCTCCCTTGTTTTGCCAAGAAAAGTAAAATAAAAAGTAGCATGCAATAAGGTATTAGACTAAATGTGCTTTCTATATAGGCCAGTAATGATGAGACCTGTATCCTCTTCATCTTTTAGTAATAAGTCTAAATATGCAACCTCATGCTTATCAAAATTGGACGTGAACTGTAATCCACAGTCGTTGTGGTTCAGAAATTCAACAAAGAGTAGGGCTTGTGCCTCTGATCCTAACCATATGAAAATCAGATAGTCTATATACCTCCAAGACACCCAATTACTTAAAGAGTTTGCTTGATTTGGCTGGTTTTGGCACAATACAAAAAAAGTTATCAAGCTCAAACAAATTACCTATTTTCGGAAGCTGAACATTTATTCCAGCAAAACGGGGGGGGGGGGGGGGGAGTGGAAAATTTGGGTCAGACTTATTGTATGAGGTGTTGAGTCATATTTATAAAGGGGTTTTCTATCTATCACCTAGATTACGAGTCTTGCGTTAGGGTTAAAATGCAGCGTTGGCCGGTCCTAACACTGCTTTTTAACGCTCGCTGGTATTACGAGTCTTGCAGGTACAGGTGTACTGGTCACTTTTTCGGCCAGACTTGGAAATACCGCAAATCCACTTACGTCAATTGCGTATCCTATTTTTTCAATGGGACTTGCATAGCGCCGGTATTACGAGTCTGACAAAAAGTGAGCGGTAAACCCTCTCCTTTCAAGACTGGTACCGCATTTTAAAGTCAGTAGTTAAAAGTTTTACACTACAACGCCATAGCATACAACTTAACTAAAGTGCTAAAAAGTACACTAACACCCATAAACTACCAATTAACCCCTAAACCGAGGCCCCCCCCCACATCGCAAACACTAAAATAATTAATTTAACCCCTAATCTGCCGAACCGGACATTGCCGCCACTATAATAAATATATTAACCCCTAAACTGCCGCACTCCCGCCTCGCAAACATTAGTTAAATATTATTAACCCCTAATCTGCCGCCCCCAACGTTGCCGCCACTATACTAAATGCATTAACCCCTAAACCTAAGTCTAACCCTAACACCCCCTAATTTAAATATAATTTAAATAAATATAAATAAAATTACTATAATTAACTAAATTATTCCTATTTAAAACTAAATACTTACCTATAAAATAAACCCTTTGAGAAAGCCGAATTGCTCGGCGAAACATGTCAGGGGAGGTTGGGAGTTAAAATGGGCTCCTTATAGAAAAAAATATATGTGTTTTAATATCAGGAACAACTTTGATTTAGGGTTATAATTGGTAACCAACTTTAACAACAAACTGCAGCGTAATATCGGTACTTTATTGGCACTTTATTTAGGGATACAGCTAATATTTAAAATTGAAGTCATACTTAATGGCTTACATCTAGTATTTATAACGGCAGGTATCTCTGCATACATATATACCGATACTTAGCATTAATGTGGGAAACTGAACTTGGCAGAATCAGTTTAAAAGGTGGTTACAATATTACCGCTAGCAGTCATAGACATAATATTGGCTGTTAGCTATTGTCAGCTTACTAGCGGCGGCGATTTGGCTGCATTATAAGCACTAAGTGTCCTTAGCGACACGCTGATATCAATAACTTTTGAGCTACCAAGCGGTCAATAATCATAAAAACTATGACGCTAATGGTGCTAAGTCACTGCTGATAGATCGATATTCATTTGCAGCGCGAGAATTGTGCTCCAGCAAGTGGTTCCGATACGATTTGATTAAAAAGTCACATAGATTGAGCTTGATAACATTTATTAGAAAACTTTATATAAGGTCTACATATATCGAGCACCACAGTTTAACTAATGATTGAAAGTTACTCAATCTATACTTAGCTCCTTAGAATCTAGAGTACTATCAGAACTCTGTTGATTAACCTTGAATACCACCTTGAGCTTTATAAACAAGCCATATCAGCAAACCATTATACTATGTTACAACAGCTGCAGCTTAAATCCAATGGTTTACCTACATTAGAAATAATTTAAAGAGCAAATAAATCAGACAATATACTGTAGTAAATCTTGATAAAAGCCTGAACCTAGAATACCAGACTTTATGACAAACACACTGATGAGACCCATACAAAGGTGTTTATAAATATATGACGAATTTACTTATTCAGTGTTATTTATTAGCTAGCTGAAGAACGTTATCCAATACAAATCTTTTAAAAGAAAAAATATATATGTACTGCTAGTGAGATTTTGATATTAGCCTTATGGTGCAACAATAGTTTTATACTGCTAGTGAGATTCTGATATTAGCATTAGGGTGCAACAATAGTTAACTTATTACACCTTAAAAGGGGTTAACATTGTAAAAGCAACCCAAATACACCGAACATTATATTCAAGTACATGGTATACCACAAGATACCATAATCACTACTCTACATAATCTGGCATCTGTTTCAGTAAACTAACTGGAACTATGAATGTCCCAATAATCTTTTAGGTTAACTCCTACTTGTATTAGAAACGGATAACTCAGAGAGTTGGCAGTATTCTAGTCGAAATATATATTAAGATTTATTTTATAGCCACTACCTATTTGGTTTATTATAGCTCTATTTCATACTCCTATCAAAGTTGACTCATTCCTGGGTTTTTAAAGTATTTTCTGTTCCATTTAATTTTAATATATAGTCCAATAAAAGTTATGTTTTAATTAAATTCACTGATCCGCATTCCTGAAACTCAGCAAACAATTCCATATTAGGGAATTAGAGTGCTAATCAAGTGTACATTCTTTTGGAGATGCTAATCCCCAATTTCTGTTCCCAATCTTTTAGTAATAAGTCTAAATATGCAACCTCATGCTTATCAAAATTGGACGTGAACTGTAATCCACAGTCGTTGTGGTTCAGAAATTCAACAAAGAGTAGGGCTTGTGCCTCTGATCCTAACCATATGAAAATCAGATAGTCTATATACCTCCCAGACACCCAATTACTTAAAGAGTTTGCTTGATTTGGCTGGTTTTGGCACAATACAAAAAAAGTTATCAAGCTCAAACAAATTACCTATTTTCGGAAGCTGAACATTTATTCCAGCAAAACGGGGGGGGGGGGGGGAGTGGAAAATTTGGGTCAGACTTATTGTATGAGGTGTTGAGTCATATTTATAAAGGGGTTTTCTATCTATCACCTAGATTACGAGTCTTGCGTTAGGGTTAAAATGCAGCGTTGGCCGGTCCTAACACTGCTTTTTAACGCTCGCTGGTATTACGAGTCTTGCAGGTACAGGTGTACTGCTCACTTTTTCGGCCAGACTTGGAAATACCGCAAATCCACTTACGTCAATTGCGTATCCTATTTTTTCAATGGGACTTGCATAGCGCCGGTATTACGAGTCTGACAAAAAGTGAGCGGTAAACCCTCTCCTTTCAAGACTGGTACCGCATTTTAAAGTCAGTAGTTAAAAGTTTTACACTACAACGCTATAGCATACAACTTAACTAAAGTGCTAAAAAGTACACTAACACCCATAAACTACCTATTAACCCCTAAACCGAGGCCCCCCCCCACATCGCAAACACTAAAATAATTAATTTAACCCCTAATCTGCCGAACCGGACATTGCCGCCACTATAATAAATATATTAACCCCTAAACTGCCGCACTCCCGCCTCGCAAACATTAGTTAAATATTATTAACCCCTAATCTGCCGCCCCCAACGTTGCCGCCACTATACTAAATGCATTAACCCCTAAACCTAAGTCTAACCCTAACACCCCCTAATTTAAATATAATTTAAATAAATATAAATAAAATTACTATAATTAACTAAATTATTCCTATTTAAAACTAAATACTTACCTATAAAATAAACCATAAGCTAGCTACAATATAACTAATAGTTACTTTGTAGCTAGCTTAGGGTTTATTTTTATTTTACAGGCAAGTTTGTATTTATTTCAACTAGGTAGACTAGTTATTAAATAGTTATGAACTATTTAATAACTACCTAGTTAAAATAAATACAAAAGTACCTGTAAAATAAAACCTAACCTAAGTTACAATTACACCTAACACTACACTACAATTAAATTATTTCCCTAAATTAAATACAATTAAATAAAATTATCTAAAGTACAAAAAAAAACACTAAATTAAAGAAAATAATAAACAAATTACAAGATTTTTAAACTAATTACACCTAATCTAATCCCCCTAACAAAATAATAAAAATAAAAAAAGCCCTACCCTACACTAAATTACAAATAGCCCTTAAAAGGGCCTTTTGCAGGGCATTGCCCCAAAGTAATCAGCTCTTTTACCTGGAAAAAAAACATAATTTATGCTTACCTGATAAATGTATTTCTCTTGTGGTGTATCCAGTCCACGGATCATCTATTACTTGTGGGATATTCTCCTTCCCAACAGGAAGTTGCAAGAGGACACCCACAGCAGAGCTGTCTATATAGCTCCTCCCCTAACTGCCATATCCAGTCATTTGACCGAAAACAAGCAGAGAAAGGAGAAACCATAGGGTGCAGTGGTGACTGTAGTTTAAAATTAAAAAATACCTGGATACACCACAAGAGAAATAAATTTATCAGGTAAGCATAAATTATGTTTTCTCTTGTAAGGTGTATCCAGTCCACGGATCATCCATTACTTGTGGGATACCAATACCAAAGCTAAAGTACACGGATGAAGGGAGGGACAAGGCAGGTACTTAAACAGAAGGAACCACTGCCTGTAAAACCTTTCTCCCAAAAATAGCCCCCGAAGAAGCAAAAGTATCAAATTTGTAGAATTTTGAAAAAGTATGAAGCGAAGACCAAGTCGCCGCATTGCAAATCTGTTCAACAGAAGCCTCATTTTTAAAGGCCCATGTGGAAGCCACAGCTCTAGTAGAATGAGCTGTAATCCTTTCTGGAGGCTGCTGGCCAGCAGTCTCATAGACTAAGCGGCTTATGCTCCTTAGCTAAAAAGAAAGAGAGGTTGCCGAAGCCTTTTGACCTCTCCTCTGTCCAGAGTAGACAACAAACAAAGCAGATGTTTGACGAAAAAATCTTTAGTAGCTTGTAAGTAAAGCTTTAAAGCACGAACCACGTCCAGATTGTGTAATAGACGTTCCTTCTTTAAAGAAGGATTAGGACACAAAGACGGAACCACAATCTCCTGATTGATATTCTTATTAGATACTACCTTAGGTAAAAACCCAGGTTTGTTACGCAAAACTACCTTATCTGCATGGAAAATCAGATAAGGGGAATCACATTGTAAGGCAGATAACTCGGAAACTCTACGAGCCGAGGAAATAGCTACCAAAAAAAGAACTTTCCATGATAAAAGTTTGATATCTATGGAATGAAGAGGTTCAAACGGAACCCCCTGAAGAACTTTAAGAACCAAATTTAAGCTCCAAGGTGGAGCAACTGGTTTAAACACAGGCTTGATTCTAACTAAAGCCTGACAAAATGCCTGAACGTCTGGGACATCCACCAGACGCTTGTGCAAAAGAATAGATAGCGCAGAAATCTGTCCCTTTAAGGAACTAGCTGACAATCCTTTCTCCAATCCTTCTTGGAGAAAAGATAATATCCTGGGAATCCTGACCTTACTCCATGAGTAGTCCTTGGATTCACACCAATAAAGATATTTACGCCATATCTTATGATAGATTTTCCTGGTGACAGGCTTTCGTGCCTGAATTAAGGTATCAATGACTGACTCGGAGAAACCACGCTTTGATAAAATCAAGCGTTCAATCTCCAGGCAGTCAGCCTCAGAGAAATTAGATTTGGATGGTTGAAAAGACCTTGAAGTAGAAAGTCCTGTCTCAGCGGCAGAGTCCATGGTGGAAAGGATGACATGTCCACCAGATCTGCATACCAAGTCCTGCGTGGCCACGCAGGCGCTATCAAGATCACCGATGCTCTCTCCTGCTTGATTTTGGCAATCAGGCGAGGGAGCAGAGGAAACGGTGGAAACACATAAACCAGGTTGAAGGACCAAGGCGCTGCTAGAGCATCTATCAGCATTGCCTTGGGGTCCCTGGACCTGGATCCGTAACAAGGAAGCTTGGCGTTCTGGCGAGATGCCATGAGATCCAGTTCTGGTTCGCCCAACGATGAACCAATTGTGCAAACACCTCGGGATGGAGTTCCCACTCCCCTGGATGAAAAGTCTGTCGACTTAGAAAATCCGCCTCC
This sequence comes from Bombina bombina, assembly GCF_027579735.1. Taxonomy (NCBI): domain Eukaryota; kingdom Metazoa; phylum Chordata; class Amphibia; order Anura; family Bombinatoridae; genus Bombina; species Bombina bombina. Next base: position 449,421,376 of record NC_069501.1, on the reverse strand, counting down.
CAGTTCTCTACACCTGGGATATGGATAGCTGATAGGTGGCAAGAGTGAAAATCTGCCCAGTGAATCATCTTTGAGACTTCTAACATCGCTAGGGAACTCCTTGTTCCCCCTTGATGGTTGATGTAAACCACAGTCGTGATGTTGTCCGACTGAAATCTGATGAACCTCATTGTCGTTAGCTGAGGCCAAACCTGAAGAGCATTGAATATCGCTCTTAATTCCAGAATGTTTATTGGAAGGAGTGACTCCTCCTGAGTCCACGATCCCTGAGCCTTCAGGGAGTTCCAGACTGCACCCCAACCTAGAAGGCTGGCATCTGTCGTTACAATTGTCCAATCTGGCCTGCGAAAGTTCATACCTTTGGACAGATGGACCCGAGATAGCCACCAGAGAAGAGAATCCCTGGTCTCTTGATCCAGATTTAGTAGAGGGGACAAATCTGTGTAATCCCCATTCCACTGACTGAGCATGCAGAGTTGCAGCGGTCTGAGATGTAGGCGTGCAAATGGCACTATGTCCATTGCCGCTACCATTAAGCCGAATACTTCCATGCACTGAGCCACCGAAGGGCGAGGAATGGAATAAAGAACATGGCAGAAATTTAGAAGCTTTGATAACCTGGACTCCGTCAGGTAAATTTTCATTTCTACAGAATCTATCAGAGTCCCTAGGAAGGAAACTCTTGTGAGGGGGGATAGAGAACTCTTTTCCTCGTTCACCCTCCACCCATGCGACCTCAGAAATGTCAACACTATGCCCGTATGAGACTTGGCAATTTGGAAGTTTGACGCCTGAATCAGGATCTCATCTAAATAAGGGGCCACTGCTATGCCCCGTGGCCTTCTTAAAGGGACACTAAACCCCAAAAAATTCTTCATGATTCAGATAGAGAATACAAATTTAAACAACATTACAATTTACTTCTATTATTTATTTTGCTTCATTTTAAAGATATCCTTAGTTGAAGAAAAAGCAATACACATGGGTGAGCCAATCACATGAGGCTTCTATGTGCAGGAACCAATCAGCAGCTACTGAGCCTATCTAGATATGCTTTTCAGCAAAGAATATCAAGAAAATAAAACAAAATTAGATAATAGAAGTAAATTAGAAAATTGTTTAAAAATGCATGCTTTTTCTAAATCATGAAAGAAAAAATGTGGGTTTCATGTCCCTTTAAGATCCTTAGATCCAAAATTGGTCTGAAGGTTCACTCTTTTTTGGGAACCACAAACAGATTTGAGTAAAATCCCTGTCCATGTTCCTCCTTTGGAACTGGATGGATCACTCCCATAACTAGGAGGTCTTGTACACAGTGTAAGAATGCCTCTCTCTTTATCTGGTTTGCAGATAATTGTGAAAGGTGAAATCTCCCTTTTGGGGGGGAAGCCTTGAAGTCCAGAAGATATCCCTGGGATATAATTTCCAACGCCCAGGGATCCTGGACATCTCTTGCCCACGCCTGGGCGAAGAGCAAAAGTCTGCCCCCTACTAGATCCGTTACCGGATAGGGGGCCGTTCCTTCATGCTGTCTTAGAGGCAGCAGCAGGCTTTTTGGCCTGCTTACCCTTGTTCCAGGTCTGGTTAGGTCTCCAGACCGTCTTGGACTGAGCAAAAGTTCCCTCTTGTTTTGCATTAGAGGAAGTTGATGCTGCACTTGCCTTGAAGTTTTGAAAGGCACGAAAATTAGACTGTTTGGCCCCTGATTTGGACCTATCCTGAGGAAGGGCATAACCTTTTCCTCCAGTGATATCAGCAATAATCTCCTTCAAACCAGGCCCGAATAGGGTCTGCCCCTTGAAGGGAATGTTAAGCAGCTTAGACTTTGAAGTAACGTCAGCTGACCACGATTTAAGCCATAGCGCTCTGCGCGCCTGGATATCAAAACCAGAATTCTTAGCCGTTAGTTTAGTCAAATGAACAATGGCATCAGAAACAAAAGAATTGGCTAGCTTAAGTGCTCTAAGCTTGTCAAGTATGTCATCCAATGGAGTAGCTACCTGTAAAGCCTCTTCCAGAGACTCAAACCAGAACGCCACAGCAGCAGTGACAGGAGCAATGCATGCAAGGGGCTGTAGGATAAAACCTTGTTGAATAAACATTTTCTTAAGGTAACCCTCTAACTTTTTATCCATTGGATCTAAGAAAGCACAACTGTCCTCGACAGGGATAGTAGTACGCTTTGCTAGAGTAGAAACTGCTCCCTCCACCTTAGGAACTGTCTGCCATAAGTCCCGTGTGGTGGCGTCTATTGGAAACATTTTTCTAAAAATAGGAGGGGGAGAGAACGGCACACCTGGTCTATCCCATTCCTTAGCAATAATTTCTGTAAACCTTTTAGGCATTGGAAAAACATCAGTACACACTGGCACTGCATAGTATTTATCCAGTCTACACAATTTCTCTGGCACTGCAATTGTATCACAGTCATTCAGAGCAGCTAAAACCTCCCTGAGTAACACGCGGAGGTGTTCAAGCTTAAATTTAAATGTAGAGATATCAGAATCAGGTTGCATCATCTTCCCTGAGTCAGAAACATTACCCACAGAAAGAAGCTCTCCTTCTTCAGCTTCTGTATATTGTGAGGCAGTATCAGACATAGCTCTTAAAGCGTCAGTATGCTCTGTATTTCGTCTAACTCCAGAGCTATCTCGCTTTCCTCTAAATTCAGGTAGTCTGGCTAATACCGCTGACAGTGTATTATCCATGACTGCCGCCATGTCTTGTAAAGTAAAGGCTATGGGCGCCCTAGATGTACTTGGCGCCATTTGAGCGAGAGTCCCTTGAGCGGGAGTCAAAGGATCTGACACGTGGGGAGAGTTAGTCGGCATAACTTCCCCCTCGTCAGATTCCTCTGGTGATAATTTTTTTAAAGACAGAATATGATCTTTATTGCTTAAAGTGAAATCAGTACATTTGGTACACATTCTAAGAGGGGGTTCCACAATGGCTTTTAAACATAATGAACAAGGAGTTTCCTCTATGTCAGATATGTTTGTACAGACTAGCAATGAGACTAGCAAGCTTGGAACACTTTAAATCAAGTTAACAAGCAAATATAAGAAACAGTACTGTGCCTTTAAGAGAAACAAATTTTGTCAGAATTTGAAAAACAGTGAAAAAAGGCAGTAAATCAAACAAAATTTTTACAGTGTGTATAATAAGCTAACAGAGCATTGCACCCACTTGCAAATGGATGATTAACCCCTTAGTTCAAAAAACGGATGAAAAAAACGATATAGACGTTTTTTAACAGTCACACCAAACTGCCACAGCCTTGCTGTGGGCCTACCTTCCCCAACAAACGATTTATTTTGGAAAGCCTAAGAGCCCTTTAGAGATGTCCTATAGCATTCAGGGGGCTCCTGGAGGAAGCTGGATGTCTCAGTCTGTAAAATTTACTGCGCAAAAAAGCGCTAAATTAGGCCCCTCACACTCATAGTAACACAGTGGAAAGCCTCAGGAAACTGTTTCTAAGCAAATTTAAGCCAGCCATGTGGAAAAAACTAGGCCCCAATAAAGTTTTATCACCAAAGTATATATAAAAACATTTAAACATGCCAGCCAACGTTTTATATTGTAAATATAAAAGTGTATTACCTCAGAAAGTAAGCATGATACCATTCGTTATTAAATCACTGTATTCAGGCTTACCTTACATAAATTTGGTATCAGCAGCATTTTCTAGCCTTCACATCTTCTAGAAATATCTTAACTGCACATACCTCATAGCAGGATAACCTGCACGCCATTCCCCCGCTGAAGTTATCGCTCTCTTCAGTCATGTGTGAGAACAGCAATGGATCTTAGTTACAACCTGCTAAGATCATAGAAATCACAGGCAGATTCTTGAATTTTTCTGCTTGGAACAAAATAGTACAACTCCGGTACCATTTAAAAATAATAAACTCTTGATTGAAGCAAAATAACAGCTACATTTCACCACTTCTCTCTTACTACCTCCATGCTTGTTGAGAGTTGCAAGAGAATGACTGGATATGGCAGTTAGGGGAGGAGCTATATAGACAGCTCTGTTGTGGGTGTCCTCTTGCAACTTCCTGTTGGGAAGGAGAATATCCCACAAGTAATGGATGATCCGTGGACTGGATACACCTTACAAGAGAAAGTACAAATACCCCCCCCCAACATTAAAACCCACCACCCACACAACCAACCCTACTCTAAAACCCACCCAATCCCCCCTTAAAAAAACAGCCGACGCCGGCTTTTGCGGGCAACACCGCATATGTAATCTCGCTCCATATTAATAGCTCCTTCTGGCTGGCTCTCAGTGATGTGAGTCAGTGCATGCTGCACTCACACTGAGAGCTGAAACCAGGAGGGGAGCGATAAGTATGGTCGTCACCAGACAGAGGTGCAGACCAAATGCTCCCTTACTAGACTATCAGGAAGGGAATACTTTTTATTTAATATATTGCAGGATCTGCAATATATTAAACAAAAAGTAGACTTCCAGCGTGCCCTAAGACAGCTTCCAGAGCCGCCCTGGATAAATAACCTCAAAGGTCACTGAAGCCCTGCCCACCTGGAAATTTCCCAATATCCTGGTTGGCCTGTCCGGGGCAGTCGGCACCTCCGGGTGTCAGGCTCTCGATCTGTGACTCGCTGGCCTGGTCCGGTGCACTGCTAGCCTGCAGCTAAATAATACATGATGTAATATTATTAGATAGCCACAAGATGTCACTAGAGGCAGCATTACAATTACTGTGTAGGTTGCTTGAGCAGTAACTCAGGCTGCAGCATATTGGGCATTTGGTATTCTGTGTTTGCGGATACCCTTGGTTAGTTCCCTTCATGCTACCCTAGTTAGACATATACGTTTCGCATTTAACTATCTCGTCTGTGACTTGCTGGCCAGGTCTATTGCACTACTAGCCCGCAGCAGGGCTAAAGATGGAAAAAATCCACCTGCCTGGTGCCCGGAACTGCATGTCCTGGGCGTCGGGCGATATAAATTCTGCATCACTGATTGCCCAAAATAATCTGACAGATACATCTGGGAGAGCATGTTATTGTGAATGGGTTAATGGAATTAATTTACAAAAACATTAAACATTATAGCGAAGAACATACAGCATCTTGCTATATAATTAAAAACTAAACCTTAAAGGGACAGTCTAGTCCAAAAAAAACTTTCATGATTCAGATAGGGCATGTAATTTTAAACAATTTTCCAATTTACTTTTATCACCAATTTTTCTTTGTTCTCTTGGTATTCTTAGTTGAAAGCTTAACCTAGGAGGTTCATTTGCTAATTTCTTAGACCTTGAAGGACGCCTCTTAAGAAGGCATTTTAACAGGTTTTTCACCACTAGAGGGTGTTAGTTCATGTTTTTCATATAGATAACACTGTGCTCATGCACGTGAAGTTACCTGGGAGCCATCACTGATTGGCTAAACTGCAAGTCTGTCAGAGGAACTGAAATAAAGGGGCAGTTTGCAGAGGCTTAGATACAAGATAATCACAGAGGTAAAAAATATATAAATATAACTGTGTTGGTTATGCAAAACTGGGGAATGGGTAAAAAAGGGATTATCTTTCTTTTTAAACAATAACAATTCTGGTGTAGACTGTCCCTTTAATGCAGGATTAATAACCTTTAGATTACAATGTATTTTAAATAGAAGTGGTAGTAACATGAACACAAAATGTATCATTGTATTGTTCATTAAATATAGGTTTATTTATATTATATGCATTATTATAATTTCCATTGTATATTCCAAAATCACACTTAAGCCATATTAGGGCTCTTGTGTTCATGTAACTACCAATTTTTATCTGCTATTTAGTTAGGTGATGGCATTTCTGAGAGCTTGTGTGTAACATTTGGCCCGGTATTACTATAATATGTATCTTAAATAGAAACTGTCTTTAGATAGATTTTTTTTTTTTAAACATTTTATTTAAAAACAAATCCTATTAAAAAAATTAAAAAAAAAGTAAATTTAAAAAAAAAATGTTTTAACGGCTAGATTACGAGTTGTGCGTTAGGCTTAAAAAGCAGCGTTGGCCGGTCCTAACGCTGCTTTTTAACGCCCGCTGCTATTACGAGTCTTGCAGGTACAGGTGTACTGTTCACTATTTTGGCCAGATTTGGAAATACCGCAAATCCACTTACGTAAATCCTATTTTTTCAATGGGACTTGCATAGCGCCGGTATTACGAGTCTGACAAAAAGTGAGCGGTACACCCTCTCCTGTCAAGACTGGTACCGCATTTTAAAGTCAGCAGTTAAGAGTTTTATGGTACAACGCCGTAGCATAAAACTCTTAACTAAAGTGCTAAAAAGTACACTAACACCCATAAACTACCTATTAACCCCTAAACCGAGGCCCCCCCCACATCGCAAACACTAAAAGAAAATGTTTAACCCCTAATCTGCCGAACCGGACATCGCCGCCACTATAATAAATATATTAACCCCTAAACCGCTGCACTCCCACATCGCAAACACTAGTTAAATATTATTAACCCCTAATCTGCCGCCCCCAATGTCACTATATTAAAGTTATTAACCCCTAAATCTAAGTCTAACCCTAACACTCCCTAACTTAAATATAATTTAAATAAATCTAAATAAAAATAACTATCATTAACTAAATTATTCCTATTTAAAACTAAATACCTATAAAATAAACGCATTCACCTAGCTTTAGAGTTCTGCGTTAGCCTTAAAAAGCAGCGTTAAGGGGTCCTAACGCTGCTTTTTAACGCCCGCTGGTATTAAGAGTTTGGCAGGTACAGGTGTACCGCTCACTTTTCTTCTGTGACTTTTGGCTACCGCAAATCCCCTTACGTCAATTGCGTATCCTATCTTTTCTATGGGATTTGCCTAACGCTGGTATTACGAGTTTTGGAAGAAGTGAGCGGTACAGCCTCTTCCTCCAAGACTCCTATCGCCTAAAAAAAAAAGTCAGTAGTTAAGAGTTTTATGGGCTAACGCCGGAACATAAAGCTCTTAACTACAGTGCTACAAAGTACACTAACACCCATAAACTACCTATGAACCCCTAAACCGAGGCCCCCCACATCGCAAACACTATAATAAAATTATTTAACCCCTAATCTGCCGACCGGACACCGCCGCCACCTACATTATACCTATGAACCCCTAATCTGCTGCCCCTAACATTGCCGACACCTACATTATATTTATTAACCCCTAATCTGCCGCCCCCAACGTCGCAGACACCTACCTACACTTATTAACCCCTAATCTGCCTACCGGACATCGCCGCCACTATAATAAATGTATTAACCCCTAAACCACTGCAATCCCGCCTCACAAACACTATAATAAATTTTATTAACCCCTAATCTGCCCTCCCTAACATCGCCGCCACCTACCTACAATTATTAACCCCTAATCTCACGCGGCCAACGTCCCCGCTACTATAATAAAGTTATTAACCCCTAAACCTAACTCTAACCCTAACACCCCCCCTAAATTAAATATAATTTAAATAAAACTAAATAAATTTACTATAATTAAATAAATTATTCCTATTTAAAACTAAATACTTACCTATAACATAAACCCTAATATAGCTACAATATAACTAATAGTTACATTGTATCTATTTTAGGAATTATATTTTACAGGCAACTTTGTATTTATTTTAACTAGGTACAATAGCTATTAAATAGTTAAAAACTATTTAATAGCTACCTAGTTAAAATAATTACAAAATTACCTGTAAAATAAATCCTAACCTAAGTTACAAATACACCTAACACTACACTATCAATAAATGAATTAAATAAATTAACTACAATGATCTAAACTAAAATACAATTAAATAAACTAAACTATATTACCAAAAAAAACAAACACTAAATTACAAAAAATAAAAAAATATTACAAGAATTTTAATCTAATTACACCTAATCTAAGCCCCCTAATAAAATAAATTGAAGTTCAATACGATTGGCTGATTGGATCAGCTAATAGAATTGACCTTGCATTCTATTGGCTGATTGGATCAGCCAATCGGATTGAACTTCAATCCGATTGGCTGATCCAATCAGCCAATCGGATTGAACTTCAATCCGATTGGCTGATTAAATCAACCAATCGAATTTTTCTACCTTAATTCTGATTGGCTGATAGAATCTTATCAGCCAATCGGAATTTGAGGGACGCCATCTTGGATGACGTCATTTAAAGGAACCGTCATTCGTCGTTAGTCCGTCGGCCAGGAAGGATGCTCCATGCCGGAGGTCTTGAAGATGGAGCCGCTCCTCGTTGGATGGATGAAGATAGAAGATGCCGGTAGGGAATTTTATTATTTTGGGGGCTTTTTTATTTTTTTAGGGGGCTTAGATTAGGTGTAATTAGATTAAAATTCTTGTAATTTTTTTTTTTTTTTTGTAATTTAGTGTTTGGTTTTTTGGTAATATAGTTTAGTTTAATTGTATTTTAGTTTAGATCATTGTAGTTAATTTATTTAATTCATTTATTGATAGTGTAGTGTTAGGTGTATTTGTAACTTAGGTTAGGATTTATTTTACAGGTGATTTTGTAATTATTTTAACTAGGTAGCTTTTTAACTATTTAATAGCTATTGTACCTAGTTAAAATAAATACAAAGTTGCCTGTAAAATAAATATAAATCCTAAAATAGCTAAAATGTAATGAACAGCCAATAGAATGCCAGCTCAATCCTATTGGCTAATTGGATCAGCCAATAGGATTGAAGTTCTATCAGCCAATCGGAATTGAAGGGACACCATCTTGGATGATGTCACTTAAAGGAACCGTCATTTAGTAAGAAGACTTCGTTGGAAGAGGATGCTCCACGTCGGATGTCTTGAAGATGGACCCACTCCGCGCCGGATGGATGAAATTCACAACAGTGGGTCACAATAAAGGATGACACAGCTGGGACCATGCACACACATACACCATGAATGAAGAGGATTCCTAGATCCTACCTTTTAAAGGACCAGTAAATACAGTAGATTTGCATAATCAACAAATTAATAACAACAAGAAAATGTAATAGCACTTAGTCTGAGTTGCAAATGAGTAGTAAATTTTCTTCTGACAAATCCATCCAATCACAAATGCATATACATATATACTGTGAATTCTTGCACATGCTCGGTAGGAGCTGGTGACTCAAAATGTGTAAATATAAAAAGTCTGTACACATTTTGTTAATGGAAGCAAATTGGAAAATGTATTAAAATTGCTTGCTCCATCTGAATCATTCATGAAAATTTAATTTTGACTTGAGCGTTCTTTTAAATATTGTTTTAAAGTAAATGTCAAGTTAAGGGTATTAGATAAAGTCAAGTGATAGAAGTTAAAAAATGAATGACACTTCGTTAGGATATACTTATCTTCAGAGATATTTAAAATGAACCGCTGTACGGAGCAGAGCTGAAGCTCCGATCTCGATTTTCATCAATTGATTGACAGATGACTCATCTGCAATCAACTAATCGTTTCCCCGCCAAGGCGTTCAGCCCCTTCGCACAAACGTCACAGCCCGGGGGGAAACAACGATTAGTTGATTGCAGATGAGTCATTTGTCAATCAATTGCTGAAAATGGCGACCGGAGCTTCAGCTCTGCTCTGTACAGCGTTTCATTTTAAATATCTCTGAAGATAAGTATATCCTAACGAAGTGTCATTCATTTTTTAACTTCTATCACTTGACTTTATCTAATACTCTTAACTTGACATTCCCTTTAAGCACTAAACTAGGATGGCTTCTTTTAAAGCATGCCATTCTGATTACTACTTGCTAAAATGCATAGCTTCAAAGTAGCAAAATACTGATTACCTCACAACCTGATATATTTGTCAAGAATCAAGTAGCCAGAAAATTTTGGGCAACCACATACAATTATTTATATATATATATATATTATTTATATATATATATATATATATATATATATATATTTATATATATATATATATATATATATATATATATATATATATATATATATATATATATATATATATATATATATATATATATATATATATATATATATATATATATATATATATATATATATATAAATAATTGTATGTGGTTGCCCAAAATTTTCTGGCTACTTGATTCTTGACAAATATATCAGGTTGTGAGGTAATCAGTATTTTGCTACTTTGAAGCTATGCATTTTAGCAAGTAGTAATCAGAATGGCATGCTTTAAAAGAAGCCATCCTAGTTTAGTGCTTAAAGGGAATGTCAAGTTAAGAGTATTAGATAAAGTCAAGTGATAGAAGTTAAAAAATGAATGACACTTCGTTAGGATATACTTATCTTCAGAGATATTTAAAATGAAACGCTGTACAGAGCAGAGCTGAAGCTCCGATCTCGATTTTCATCAATTGATTGACAGATGACTCATCTGCAATCAACTAATCGTTTCCCCGCCAAGGCGTTCAGCCCCTTCGCACAAACGTCACAGCCCGGGGGGAAACAACGATTAGTTGATTGCAGATGAGTCATTTGTCAATCAATTGCTGAAAATGGCGACCGGAGCTTCAGCTCTGCTCTGTACAGCGTTTCATTTTAAATATCTCTGAAGATAAGTATATCCTAACGAAGTGTCATTCATTTTTTAACTTCTATCACTTGACTTTATCTAATACTCTTAACTTGACATTCCCTTTAAGCACTAAACTAGGATGGCTTCTTTTAAAGCATGCCATTCTGATTACTACTTGCTAAAATGCATAGCTTCAAAGTAGCAAAATACTGATTACCTCACAACCTGATATATTTGTCAAGAATCAAGTAGCCAGAAAATTTTGGGCAACCACATACAATTATATATATATATATATATATATATATATATATATATATATATATATATATATATATATATATATATATATATATATATATATACATACTGTATATATACACACACACTTAAATACACACACACTTAAATACACACACATACACGGTATACAACAATAAGGAGTACACCCCCACTGTATAATATCACTTAAATGTCAAATGATGACAGACTCAAACCTCCATGGCATGGAGGATACTAGTATTGCACACATTTCTGGAGAGATGTTCTGCCATTCTATAGACAGGGATGCGCAATTCCTATCGCCCGACGCCCAGGACATGCAGTTCCGTGGGCCAGGCATGTGCTTTTTATTTACATTTAGCCCTGCTGCGGGCAAGCAGACTTTTTTTAATTTTTTTATTATTTTTAAAGCGGCCAGCAGGGGGTGTGGCTGTACATATGGAGCGCTATTCAGGTGCCACCTCACACAGGCTATACAGAGCTAAGCGCGGGGGTTATGTTACAGCTTGTAGGAGTAGCAGCGTAGCATAGGTGGAGCGCTCTAGTGTTGCCTCGAGTCAATGAGAAGCGCCGGCAAGATGTAGGTAAGTGATTTTTGCTTTCAAACAGGCACCTTCAACGTTAACGTGATCTTTAATCACAAAGCACATATTTATTATAGCAGCTCTCTCCCACACCGTTAATCTCTCAGAGATATCAGATGTGCAGGTGTTTATGATTCCTTTAACTTTATTAAGTGCTCTCCCTAGACCTTTCCACTGCTGGGGTTGTTACACAACAGTCAGTACACGGCACTGTCAGTACTTGCTTCAAAAGCATGTAGCTAATGAAATAATCTGGGAGCAGGCACCAAAACAGCATAACAAATAATTTGTTTATTTAAATAATGTTCCAATGCTCGGATCACCCCTGATTGTGAACCTTGCTAGAATCTAAAATCCCCATACAAATTTAAGGGCTAAATGAGAGCGCGCTGCAGTAAAAAGAAAGTGTGTAATACATTTTGGGATATGAGAGTTTTCAGTTAATAAGCACACTTGCTACTAACCATCCCACTGCAACATAGGTGGAGCGCTGCAGTGTCGCCTCGAGTCACTGAGAAGCACAGGTAACATGTAGGCAAGTGATTTTGGCTTTCACCTAATCTTTTACCCCCACTTGGTTCACTGCATATCCTTACTAGTGTAATCCTAGTATAGTAGGTTCAGTGTGGTCTCCCCTCCTCTCTACTGGAACTCCTGTGAAGCTTGTGCCTCCATTGTTCCTACTGAGGGATTCCCCTCTTTGCAGACAGCACTGTCGGCAAAGAGGGGAATCACTCAATAAGAACAACGAAGGCACAGTCAGGAGCTCTGGTAGAGAGGAGGGGAGACCAGACTGAACCTACTAGCATTATTTAATGCAAGCTAGATCTTATGGAACCCTCAAAATTAAGCCACACTGAGTGGATATGGTCAGAGTGAAGTAAAAGAACAGCTATGATTACAGCAACTATCCTGGCTTCTCTACAGCCAATGTCACTTAAATTCACCTCTCTGGTGTCTATTGTAAAGCAGCACTTTTCAATGTAAAATATGCACACAGTATTAGACTTTCTCAACAGTGAACTTTTTTGGAGCTGTCAGATCTCATGTTTACTTCATAAAACTATCTGTTTAAACAATAAAAGCACAGAAATAAACAGAAATATAAAGGTGACCTTTTATGCAGTTTGTAAAGAACACACTTGTCAGTTTGTAGAATGGTTCATTAGTTTCCGGAATTTTGAATTTCTTGAAATGTAAAATATCAATATACCCTATACTCTGCAATACAAAGTAAATACAAACACATTCCTGTTTATGTCTCTGCTACTAGTATAGCTACTGATCATTATATTACAAACATTATTACAGGTCCTGAAGATTCATTTCTGAAATTATCTTTTTTTTTTTTTATTCTCTCCATACTAACTAAAGGATTTATGACATTATCAGTCTCTAGATCAGAGCTTTCCAAACTTTTCATGTTGGTGACACACTTTTTAGACCTACATCATTTCGCGACACAGTGATTCAGTTGTACCAGCAAACAGGAGGTTAAACTAACTAGTTTTAAGAGATACGGACACATACATAAATTATATAATAATGAAATGTATTTACAAGTAACAGTATGTAAGTATGTGCAAGAATTTAAAAAAGTTTAATAACACCAACAGCTACTTACTATTTTAATGGGATGTATGAGGTTGATGGGATGAACACAATTTCTGAATATTTGGTGAAATATTAGATAAAGACACTCGCATTTCATCATCAAGCATTTTAAGTTTCCACTTCCTATCCATATATCAAGAGCTAGAGCAGCAATGCACTACTGGGAGCTAGCTGCAAAAACCCCCCACTGACTTCTGACTTCAGCTCAGAGTTTAAGCTGCCGCCCTCAGAGCTCGGTGAGTCCGATTGACTACTGCCCGCGCTGCAAACACACTGCTGTCCCACTCAATGACTACACTTGCAGTCACAAGCCAATTAAGGAGACTACACATGCAGTCAGGAGCCAATGTGCCGCTAAAGCCGCCAATGGGAATAGTTTCAGTTCCCACTAAGCTGCGCCAATTGGTTAAGATGATCTGTGACCCACAAGGTATCAATCACATGTCAACCATGTGATATGCGTAGCAGGCAGGCGGAAAGTCAGAAACCAAAAAAATAAATTTAAAAAAATTTGTGCTGAAGCAGGGACACACCTACACACTGCTGC